>NW_026125295.1:3927500-4075000 GCF_943737965.1 Phodopus roborovskii
CCTTGGCTGCATGGGTGTGCAGCTGTGGGAAGGTGTGGCAATGCTCCCAGGCTGCAGGGGTGTGCAGCTGTGGGAAGGTGTGGCAATTCTCCCTGGCTGCAGGGGTGTGCAGCTGTGGGAAGGTGTGGCAATGCTCCCAGGCTGCAGGGGTGTGCAGCTGTGGGAAGGTGTGGCAATGCTCCCAGGCTGCATGGGTGTGCAGCTGTGGGAAGGTGTGGCAATGCTCCCAGGCTGCAGGGGTGTGCAGCTGTGGGAAGGTGTGGCAATGCTCCCTGGCTGCATGGGTGTGCAGCTGTGGGAAGGTGTGGCAATGCTCCTTGGCTGCATGGGTGTGCAGCTGTGGGAAGGTGTGGCAATGCTCCCAGGCTGCATGGGTGTGCAGCTGTGGGAAGGTGTGGCAATTCTCTCTGGCTGCAGGGGTGTGCGGCTGTGGGAAGGTGTGGCAATGCTCCCAGGCTGCAGGGGTGTGCAGCTGTGGGAAGGTGTGGCAATTCTCCCTGGCTGCAGGGGTGTGCAGCTGTGGGAAGGTGTGGCAATGCTCCCAGGCTGCATGGGTGTGCAGCTGTGGGAAGGTGTGGCAATGCTCCCTGGCTGCATGGGTGTGCAGCTGTGGGAAGGTGTGGCAATTCTCTCTGGCTGCATGGGTGTGCAGCTGTGGGAAGGTGTGGCAATGCTCCCTGGATGCAGGGGTGTGCAGCTGTGGGAAGGTGTGGCAATGCTCCTTGGCTGCATGGGTGTGCAGCTGTGGGAAGGTGTGGCAATGCTCCCAGGCTGCATGGGTGTGCAGCTGTGGGAAGGTGTGGCAATGCTCCCAGGCTGCAGGGGTGTGCGGCTGTGGGAAGGTGTGGCAATGCTCCCTGGCTGCAGGGGTGTGCAGCTGTGGGAAGGTGTGGCAATGCTCCCTGGCTGCAGGGCAGGTGTAACAGAACACTTCCTGGCTGCAGGAGTGTGCAGCTGCTGCTTCTCAGTCACAACAGTGGACAGGAAGCAGAGATGACACGTGCCAGGGGCAGCTGTAACCTTCAGAGACTGGTTTCTGCTATCTTACTCCTGGCAACCAGGCCTCTCTTCCTAAACTTCTCGGTAGCCTCCCCACACTGCACCCACGGCCAGTGACCAAGTGTTGAAAAGCACGAGCCGTGGGGGAGCACTTGCCTTGCAGACTGCAGTATTGGGTGGGCCAGGTGCGAGTCAGCACCACAAAGAAAGAATCCAAGGACCAGAAACTCCCCACGCAAAATAACAGCACCCATATAACAACTGCACTTCAGTACAGAAACAATGGGCTGTGTAGACTGGGCTGATCTTATTACTATATGGCACTGTTACTCTACGTAGGGCCAGACCCCCAGAAAACACTGCAATGGCCTCTTAGACTTCTTCCATCCACCTGACATGATAGCAAAATGGTCACTAGCCTCACGATAAACAATTGCACAGAGATAACTGTGCTGAAGGAAAGAAACCAACCGAGACCTTGGTGTTTTGAGCATTGGACGTTTAGACTCTTGGAGGCTCTTTCTTGGAGCTCTGAGACTAGAAAATGACCAGAAGAAATGAAGGCCCTGGGGGCATTGCAGGGTGCCCACAGCCCTCTGTGGCTTTGAAGGCTGTCTTTAAACACCCAGACCAGCATCACTTTTCAGTTCTGAAGTTTTTGAGTGGCTCCTGGTTAAGTGTTTGGGAGAGATACTGACGTTTGCAAACTGGACATGGAGGTACATGCTTGCCATCCCAACATTTGGGACGTGGAAGCAGGAAGATGAAGAGCTCTCGGGCACAAAGTGAGTTCGAGGCCAGCATGAGCTATGTGAGACCTTGTTGTTCTCAAAAAAGAGGAGGCTGAGAAGGGAGAGGGGGAGGAAAAAGAGGAGGAGGAGGTGGAAATGACTTTTCTGGAGATAGGAGGTGGAGAGTCCTGCTTATATAACTGAGAGGAGGAGGTGACACCTTTGTGATGTCTCTCAGTGGTGACAAGACTCAGTTGTTCCAAGGCTTATGCAGGATGGGGTTAGACACCATGGAGAAGCCTTGGGCAGCTCAGTTGCCATAGGTAGAGCAGATGGTGGCTTGAGCAACTGTACATATTCACTGGCTGTCCATTTGCAAAGAGACTCCGTCCTCCGGAGTCCTGCTGTCCCGAGTCACCAGGAGGCTGCTTTCTTGTTATGTCCTCACATGTCCACAGGGGCAGGGGGGAAACCATGGAAAACACCTGCTCTCTCGAGGGACACTGACTGCGAGAACCCAGCTGGCCAACTGAATGTCTCAATAGCATTGCATGATCGTGGTCCCCAAAGAAGACAATCCACTGTGGAGCCAGGAGGAAAGATGAGAACGTCTCCTAGGGACTAAAACTTTGAAAAACTTTGTGTATTTTCCAAACGTCATGTAGTGTCTTCTGGGGGGGGGGTAACAACCATCTTGTGAATGGCTCTGTTTTTAAGCTTTTATCTAAAACTTCCACAGCCCTCATTTCCAATACCATTACAATGACTGTATGGTTGATGTGTGTGTGTGTGTGTGTGTGTGTGTGTGTGTGTGTGAGATGAACTCGGGGCTTTAACACAACATTGAATCTTGGGGCAGACAATAGTCATGAACTCGAGGGAAGTGTTGCGCCATGAGGTGGTTCTTCCTGCCCCTTCCGGTCTCTCCAACCCACAGCCATTTTTCTTCTGTGTGTAGTTAGAGCAGGACAGAGTAAATACACATCCTTGAGTCCACCCAGCAACAAGTGGACCATAGTGGGCAGAGTCTATCTCTAAGTGACAAACCCGTGAATCTAATGTTTTCAGGGACACCAGGGTAACATCATAAGCACCCAGCTTTGCCACCGTAACTTGAATGAAGCCACAAATAATCACTTTCCAATAAAGAACAATGTTTGCAAATATCCCACAGGGGCGCATTCGGCCCGTGGCCTACAGTTGCAGGCCTTGAATCACCATTTTTGCTGTTTCTTATGAACTTCTTATTTCCCTCACGATTCCAACTTGTCAGATGTCATTGTCATGATTTTCATTTCCTTTGTCTAAGTAACTAGTTTCGTTGACTCTGCCTTCTCTGTCACCCACTCTCTGAGACTTTCTGCAGCCATTAGTTTGGAGACATCCCCTCTGGGGGCTGTAACCTTGAATATACAGTGCTGGGCCTTGGCGCTTTAGGAGTAAAAGCCAGTCAGACGGAATGAGATATGACTGCATATCTTCCCTTCCACCTGGAACTGTGCCAGGGGTTTGGATGCCTGTTTCGGGGTGCAACTTTTGTAGGGATTGGGAATCCGTAGATCAACAGCTGTCAGTCAATCCTGGTTGCCGGGTACCTGTAGCTATGGTTGGTGATCCACCAGACATCTTGATTTGGATCTTGGCTGCATTCGATTCTTGAGTGGGAAGAAGGTGGCATGAGCTAACAAGCTCAAAGTTGAAGGACCCAGTGAGCCAAGGCCAGTCACATAGCTGACTATGTGCATCCTACAAAGGCAAGAGAGCCCTCCCCTCAGCGATGCGCAGGTGCAGGCCCTGAAGGGGCACAGGATGAGGAGTAGCCTGTCAGATGTTATTTCCCTGCAATGAATCACATCTAGGGCCTCGCTCACAGCAGCTGCCTCTTGCTTCTAGGCCGCCATGATCCTTGCTGCATGAATGATGTGCTGGCTCTCCACAGCCAACGTGTTTAATTTCAACCCAAGAAATAGCATCATCATTCAAGGCATCACATAGCATGGCCCTTCCACTCAGAATCCCCCAGTGCTTAGCATCCCCCAGGCCCACAGGTGGAGCCCACTCCCTCCCTCATTACTGTGATTGCATCTTCCTCCATTCTTCATGCTGCTGGCTTCCCTCCAGCCATGTTTCCCTTGCCTTCATGCCTCTGTTGCAGCTCAGGTCCACTCTTCTCCGTTGAGTGGACACCTCCCTCCCTGTCTGTCCTGACAGTGGCTCCTCCCTAAAGCCTCTGTTTACTGGAGGCAGAGCCCTTCCCCCAGCCTGGTCCTCACGCTTTTTTTCTCCAGAGCATTTAAATCGACACACAATGACTTCTCCATCCACACACTCCACTAGAAGCAGAAGCAGGGTTTGTGTTTCCTAGTGTTTGGGAGTTTCGTGAGAGTTCACTGGGTATCCCACACTGATCTCAAGCCACTTCTGCATGTCTCTGGGTATTAATGAAGGACTGAATGAAATCCTGCTTCTTTGATTTTTTTTTCCTCACACCATGGCCCAGGCTGTCCTGGAACTCTCAGTGGAGCCCACGGTGGCCTCAGACTCACAGGCATCCCCTGGCTTTGGCATTCTCTGGAGTGTCTGGATTCCAGGTGAGCTACCACCTCTGCATCAAAGCAAAGTGACTTTTGCATTTTCTCTGTGCCTTCAAACTCCTCCGTTTGCTAAGCCATCTCTTATTATAATTGACCGTCCACAGGGCTCTGTTTATTTGGGAATAACATATACAGATATTAGAATCATTAGCTCGCCTGAGGAGGCAGAAAAAAATGTAACTCACTGTGAATAGAAACTAGCCCTGTACTACATTATAAATGCTTCCAAAATCAGGTATACAGTCTCATTATATTTTATGTGCTTGTATATGGCATCATATTTCACCTTGTTTCCTTGTTCATAAACACAAAAAAAGTTTATAAAATATTAATAGGAGATGTCAAGTAATGCCTTTCCTAAAGTGAATTACATGGGGCATTAAATCCGGAAAGTTGTCCTGCAGATGAAAGGGACCCTTCGAATGTCAGTTTGGGAAGGCCCAGATCAACATAGTCAATATTAGTAATTATCAGGGTTAATATTGATTGGTGGGTGCTGCACATGAGCCAGCATGCGCAAGTTTTACAAACATCTCTATAATTGGGTTTGTCCCTCTAACTCATAAGCCGCAATAACACACTAGAGGCTCTGTGAAGTTCCGTAATGAAGAAAACATTTGACTTTCCTTCAGCCCCACATGTCCATATGAACTTAGTAGCCACATCTGTCATCCCAGAACACTTCCTAAACAGCCCCTGGACCAATTGTTCTTCGAAACACCAATGGGAACACTGTTGCTTCATGGATGAAGGGATTAAATGGAGGGGAAAGCAGAATTATGGCAAAGTAGATTGTTGCAAAGAGCCAAGCATTAGCCTTTAGGGTCTTTTAAATTAAGGCAGTTGTCTGCTGGGCTCCACGTGATAAGTAGAGACTCCATCTTAAACCTAGTGGCATAATTTCCTTTTAATTGTCCATGGAAATAAAATTGTGCTCCTCAGAATCAATACATTCCTCCAAAAAACATTTTCAAGCTACTGGGATAGAACCTGTTGTTTCACGAATCTAAATTCTTTCTGTTTAAAACTGTCGGCATAGGCAATCAGGGGCAAGCTCTTCATAGTTTTGGGTTGTTTAAAAAGTGTGCTCTGTGAGAATGCAAACTGCATCATTTAAAGGTAATGAGGTTGTATCAACTACTCCTGCTTTGCTCTGAAAGAATGATGAAGGCAACCAAAGGAAGAGAGAGACAGTCCTTGGGGCTTGTGTTCTAAGGGTAGGGTCCATCGTGGTGTGACTGTTGGCCACATTGTGTGTGTGGTCAGGAAGCAGAGAGGGGTAAATGCCTATGCTCCGCTCACTTTCTCCTTTTACTCAGCTGGGGACACCAGCCCGAGGGATGGTGCTGCTACTTCAGGGTGGGTCTTTTCTCTTCAATGGCGCCTCTTTGGAAACACCCAAAAATGTTTGTCCTGCATGATTCCAGTTGACAGTGAAGATCAGAGGTGAATGTATGCTCATGTGAGTGCGTACAAATGCGTGTACACACACACACAAACATACACACACATACACACACACACACACACACACACACACACACACACACATTCATGAGTTATTAGAGCTGGAGTTCTCAACCTGTGGGTTGTGACCCTTTCAGGGGTTGAATGACCCTTTCACAGTGGTCACCTAAGACCATTGGAAAACACAGATATTTACATTACAAGTCATGACAGCAGCAAAATTACAGCTATGAAATATCAACAAAAATAATTTTATGGTTGGGGTCACCATAACATGTGGAACTCTATTAAAACAGGAAGGCTGAGAACCACAGTTTTAGGGCATTCTTTGCCATGGAATATGATCTTATAACTCCAGTTATGGGATGGGACCCTAAAACGTCAGTGGACATTTGTGCTGGGGACTTGGGTGTCGATGCACAGTGCATTGAGAACTCCCTTCTGTCATCTTTCTCAAGGAAACAAATGTCCCCTTTTCAGACTTAAATGCTGGAGACAGATGGGTGAAAGTGAGTGGAGCTTAAGGGGAAAGAAATTGTGGGTTTCCCAGGAGAAAACTGGTGAACATTACTGTTCAGTCTACTGGAAAACATGGCCTTACTTCTGAATGTGTCCAGATTTCCGTGGAAATTTGTTCTCCTTCAGTTGCCTTTTATACCAGGACTTCCTGGCTCTTGCAGGGATGATCTATCCCAGTGGTCCTCAGAGTGGTCATTTGTTCCAGGATTTCCTTGAGAAAGTACCTGCTGTCTTGCTTTGATGGGGACTTGGTACCTTATAAGGTGCCAAAGAAAGGAACACGAGGGATAGGGACAAATTATAACTCTTAATGTCAATTACCTGCTCTGAAATGCAGCGTCGAGGACAATGAATCTATGCTTCTGTTTCCTTGGATGAGCTGGCCCTTGCTTTAGCAGGGGAAGAAGTGACTCATGGGCCACCAGGGAGAAACCTGCAGCCATCAGCTCACATTCGTCGCTGCAGGTGACACAGCACAGGCCAGGCGCTCTGTGACTCCTGGGAAAGCAGGAAGGAGCCGGGGTGATGAATACACACCGTATTGTTCGGGACTTGCGACTCTGTCTCCAGCTGCTGCTGCTGTGTTGCAGAAAGGAGTTCAGGCTGGGACTGAGAGGGGGTCACAGTGTGGGAAACACTCGTGTACAAGGCGCCTGTCTGCCAGTGCCATGTGGCGTGTTCAGGGTATTTTCACAGTCTTGTCCTCATAATGACTGTGTGGGGGCGTTTACAGCTGCAATTGGCATTGGAGCTCCTTGTGCCTCTAGGCACTGGTGAAGCCCACAGGAGCCCCTGGAGGAAGGGTCTTCAGAGATGAGACCAAACGTGGAAGGCTTCCAGGAGGGAGCCAAGGAATGGTGGGATGGGTCGCGGCAGCCTGCCCTGGAGTCACAGGTCAGAATCGCATCCACCGTAAGACTGGGTTCTTTGGGGAGATCTGTCACTGAGCTTGAGACTGCATACAGGGCTCCCACATCCTCTGAAGACAGGTGTGAAAGGCCTGGGTGTGACTGGAAATGGGAGGGGCAGGTAGAGTCTGTAAACCCTAGAAATGAGGCTGTTATATAGTATACCCCAAAAGGTCAAATCCTGTGCCCTGCTCTAGGACTGATTCAGATGGCCTGGGGGATAACAGCTGGGGATACCTGTCTCACTTAGACTCGTCTGGTGACCATGCCCTCAGAAAGCTGGTGAGCCGGGCTCTGAGCTGATAACTCAGTTCCCTGGGCTGTGTGGGCTGAGGCCTGGGTTGTGAGCAGCTTCCTTCTAATCAAATGCCCCCCCCCAGGAGGTGGGGAAGGCTCCCGAGGCTCAAGAGAGACATAGGTCACAAGTCCAGGAAAACAGAAATCGGGAGCTTCTGACTGCCTCTCCCAGCTGATTAAAAGGAGTGCACAGCCATGGTGTGAGGGGCACTCTGGCATCTGAGCCACGGAGAAGGGTTCCTCTCCTGTGACCCGCTTGCAACTCATACAGCGGGTTCTTCGATAGCAGCTTTGGTAAATCCTTACCTGTGTAGCGCTGGCTTTTCCCGTGACCCGGCTGCCACTGAGTCATCCCTAACCCTTGTAAGTAACCCCTCACCCACATTCATCTTACTGATCCCAAGAAAAACTCATTGGGTCTCCAGGTTGGACTCTGGTGCAATCAGTACTCTAGGGTGTCCTGGGCTCCCTTTCTAGGATGGATAGACATTCATGTTGCATTTCCCCAGGAGAAGGCAGTCACAGGGCAGCTCACCATCTCAGTTTTCAAAGTCACAAGTCCTCATTTGCAATTTCTCCCTTTGACTCAGGCGCTGTTTCCCTGGTTAGTTTTATGGCAACTTGTCACAAGCTGAAGTCATTGGAGAGGAGGGAGCTTCCGTTGAGAAAATGCCCCTATAAGATGGGGCTGCCGGCAAGCCTATAGGACATTTTTCTTATTAATAATTGATGGGTGAGAGCTCAGCCCATTGTGGGTGGGGCCATCCCTGGGCTTGTGGTCCTGGGTTCTGTAGGAAAGCATGCTGAACATTCTAGCAAGCTTCAGCCCACCATGGCCTCTGCATTAGCCCGTTTCAAGGTCTCTGACCTACTTAAGCTCCTGTCCTGACTAATGTTGATGATGAACTAATGGAATGGAAGGGTAAACAGAATAAAACTTTCCTCCCCAACTTGCTTTTTGGCCATGGTGTTTCATTACAGCAATAGAAATCCTAATTAGGACACTGTGACAGGCTGATTCGTTTCCCTTGCCAAAGTCATGCATCCACGCAAAGCTCCTTAGACTTGAGGGGTAAGGCCTATAAGTAGACAACTCAGTTGAGACGAGGTAGTCCTATCTAGCATTCCTTGGAGAGAGGACCATGGCACAGGTGTGTACAGAGTGAAGACAAGTGATCAAGACAGTAACCCAAAAGCTAGAAGTGGCCTTGAAAGAGATGAACCCTTCCTACGCCTCCTTGATCTAGGACTTGGAGCTTCTAGAACCTTGAGAAGGCAAGTTAATGCTGAGTCACTCAGTTTGTGGTTTGCATGGCAGCCCTAGCTGACTGATGCCAACAGGGTAGTTCCCAGCATGTAACAGAGCCCAGTGAATAAGAGGTACAGATGCCCACAGTAAAAACTGCCTGGTGAGAGCATTCAGGAAGGGCTTGGGAGCAGAGTTTGACTCCGCAGAACTAACATGAAAACAACAATAAACTGGGGGGGGGTGCTGATGGATGGGTGCCATCCCAGTGCTGGGGAGGCAGAGACAGGTGGGTCCATCCCCAGGCCACTGGTCAGACAGCCTAACTGACGTGGTAAGTCCTAAGCCAGTGAGAGATCGTGCCTCAAAAGAAACCCCCCAAGTAGATGGTGTCTGAGAAATGACACCAAAGGTCGTCCTCTGATCTTTGCATAGATGCCTACACATCCGCAGACACCCTGACTCCCTACACACACACACACACACACACACAGACACACAGACACAGACACACACACACAGACACACAGACACACACACACACACACAGACACACAGACACACACTGACACACACACACACACTGACACACACAGACACACAGACACACAGACACACAGACACACAGACACACACTGACACACACACACACAGACACACACACAGACACACAGACACACACACACACAGACACACACACACAGACACACAGACACACACAGACACACACACACACACAGACACACACACAGACACACAGACACACACATACACACACACACACTGACACACACAGACACACAGACACACACACACACAGACACACACACACAGACACACACAGACACACACAGACACACACACATACACAAACACACAGACACACAGACACACAGACACACAGACACACAGACACACACACACACACACACCCCATTCAGGAATCCTCACATTGCTGTTACTGGGCACGGAAGCCAAGGGGATGCAATGGCTTTGTGTCTGGTACAGGTACAGGCTGCTCATTCCACTGTGTGCCCTGCCCTCTGGGGGTCTCCCTGCCCTGGTGCTGAAAACTCTTTGCCTAGTTACAGAATTGCTTTCTTCCAGCAAGGCATTAGACCCAAAGACAGTTGTGTACAATGCTAGCATCCAGGGTGTGGACATTTCTTGGGAGTGACTCTTACCAAAACAGAACAGAAAAATGCTAAGGAGGAGCCTGAGCTTTGAGCTTTGAAAGGCAGGAGAATCAACAGAAACCACAGCCAGGCAGGGGAGGGATGCAGTTCCTGTTAGCAGGGAGGTGTCTGGCGAGCCTTTTGAAGCTTTGCTTCCTCCCCACAACCCAGGCGTGTGGTTCCTTGCACCAGGTTCCCACAGAGCCTTCCTGTGTTCTCAACCTTGGCTTCTTCTTGTTTCTGAGCTTGTCCTCTAACCCCAGGAAGCTGTGGCTTTCCCAAGAACAGGGTTTCTGCAGCATGTCTGTCTCCCAAGACGGGTGTTGAGCAGTTTAGAAAGCAGAGTTCTTGAATCTAGTTCCCAATATGCATAAAGAACTATGTATTATTTATTAATATATTAGTCTGCATTGTAATATTTTTATTTATGCAATCATTTTATTATATGCAACCATCTAAAAATTTCTGTGTACACGTGTCTGTGCAAGTGCATGCCACATGGGTGTGGGTTCCCTCAGAGGCCAGAAGAGGGCATCAGATCCTGGGACTGAAATTATAGGTGGTTGTGAGCTCCCCTGTGTGGGTGCTGGAAACTGAACTTGGGTACTCTGGAAGAGCAGCAAGCACTTTTCACCCTGAGCCCCTTGAATTGAAGTCTTCTATTCTGTATAAGGTGCTGTCTTTGAGCCAAACACTGTGCTATACACCCTAAGAGTGTAAACTTTTTAAGCCCTTCAATCATGATCTGAAATACATGATTTGGGGACTGGATTTGGGGACTGAACAGGCATGTAGGCTGGTTGAAGAATGTGGCCACAGACCACACTGTATCATAATGGGTGGCAACCCTTTTGGGGAGCAAGTCTTTTGCCTATGGGGGGGCTAATTTAGTTTTAAACTTTGTGGTATATATGAGTTGTATATGTGTTTATGTGATGTGTGTGAGCATATTGTGTGTACGGAGCCCAGGGTTGACATCATGTATTTTCTTCTGGAACATTCCAGGTAGGCACTGTTGTCTGGGACATCTCCCATGGCACTCATTCTCTTTTGGACCCTGGAGATGCCTAGGATCTCTTTCTCAGAATAAAACTTTTAAATGCATCAAAAGTAAAATACACGAGATTAGTCAACCCTAAGGAGAGGCAACTCTCAAACCAATTATAGTGAGACACACTGATAATGAAAAACAGCTATATAAATATTCAGACTATTCTAAGTTGCTCATTTATGAGATCGTAATGTACCTTTTTCTTTATTAATTCATTAAGTATCAAGAACAGAGGGACGAACACTTCTGTCTTTTCCAGTCTTGAGTGGTAAATGGAGACGGCAAAAGTTATCTGGAGATGTTGCCGACACGTGGCAATGGTGACTACAGTTATTCCCAGAACTTTTAGGCTGACCCTAACAAGCCAGGTTCAGCCACCCAAGCTCGGTAGTCCAATTAAACAGGTGATAATGAAAAGGAAGAGGAAGAGGCCCAGTGGCCTGCTCCAAGTCCTTCCTCAGGGTCCCAGCATGAGGTTCAGGTTTAAATAGGAGGTTTGAGGTCGGCATAAGTAAGCAGTCCTGGTCACGGTGAGATGCTGCCCATCATAGCTTGGGGTCTGGTGTGTCCTGCAAGGTGTTCTGACAAATTGTTAGAATTATGGGAATCTCTTCCTGGCCGGCCCCAGGACTTCAGTATTTTCTTACACCTGTAGCATCTGGATGTTTGCTGAAGTCCAGAATCTCACCTCCCACCCCAGGTGCAAGGGTTGGAATCTGTGTTATAGCAGATGTGGGTACATGTAACGCATTTGACAGGGGCATGCAAGCAGATGCTTGCTTGAAGCATGCCAGCAAGGAGCTGTGCATTTCAACAGTACAGAAAGGACTTCCTGGGTGTCGTCCCTCTCCTTTTCTGTTGACAGAGCCTCTCACTGGGCTGGAGCTCGCTACGTAGGCTGGGCTGATTGGCCCAGGGGCTCCAGAGATCTGCCCCAGCTGTGAGATTGGGATTGCAATTATATGCCATCATGCCTTGCAATTTTCACTTGGGTTCTGGGAATCAAACTCAGATCCCGTGTTTTGTAGCAGTTTTCCAACTGAGTTCTCTCTGTAGGCTCCACTACCTTTCATAGCAAATTCCAACACAGGGTGTAACTTAGCTGATTGGTGACCTCACAGAATGGCCATGGGGGCTGCTGCAGCCTCCAGGCCTTCCTGGCTTGGATGAAGAAGGTCTTCTTCAGGTGCTGACAGGCTGACAGGCAGGCCTGCTCCATGGGGAGGCCCACCATCATCATTCACCCTCCTCTCTCAGAGAAATCCACACACTTCCTGTACAAGACTCGTCTGGTCTCACATCCAAGACCAGTTTTCCAATCCAGCTTTTCCAGAGCCCAAAGAGGACCAGCGTTTGTTTGAGTGATCTTTTTGCTGTCTCTTAATTGGATCTGCACTTTTTAAAAGAAGCATCTGGTTAGATAAGTCTCCTCTAATCCCAACAATGCAGGTACCTAAGAAACTAAAAGCCCAGCTCAGGACACCCGGGAAGGCGCTTGTCAGCACAGACCCCAATCAGCTCTGTGACCTCCCATTCTTCCCCTCTCCTCCTCCTCCATTGAGTCTGTGTTCTCTTTCTGTTTTATTATCTCATCCCATTCTCGCTGTTCTTGTAAGTCGTCTGAACACGTTTTCGGAATGGATTAAGGACACACATTCACAAACAAAGCTACACATATGAAGACAAACATACACGGTTCAGTAGCAGAGGCTCAGGGTAAATTGTGTACCTTGTGTACCTGCAGGGGGTGCTGGTTTGTTTTTGTTTTTGTTTTTGTTTTTGTGTTCTTCTAAGTATGGGAGACTACAGGGTAATTAAGCTACCCATGGCTGTGATCGAAGATGAATTTGGTCTCTGTGCACTTGTTGATAATGCATTATTGAAAGATAATGAAGGTTCTGGTAACCGAGGCATCCGGGGGAGGCATTTCATTTATAAAATGTTCTTAAAGCATTCTGAGAGTGTTCTGCCCTCCTGGGATAGATGGATGAGCAGGGCTGGCATCTCTCTTCACTTAGTGTAGAGCACTCAATGGCTTGCAAGCCAGGAATGGAGGCGTTGCATGGAGATAGGATTGTGCCATTTTCCTGCTAAATGAGTGCAAGTGCTTCTTGTGGCACTTAGAATAGTAACTCTGCCCTTTACTTTGTCTGCACACACCGCACACACCTCACACTCTGCACACACCACACACACCGCACACTCTGCAGGATCCTGGCTCCTGCCTCTTCATCAGCCCCAGAGCACGCCACTGTCTCAAGCTGTCTGTATGTATTTACTGTTCCTTCCACCTGAAACACCTGCTGCCTTACCCACACAGGCTCAAAGCTTTATCATCATACTTTAGGACTTCAGTGGTGCCAGGAGGAGGCAACAACTTAAGGAAGGAAAGGCCTGCTTGGGACTGTGATGATGGACATTGAAAGTGTCAACTCAGCACCTGGGAGGCAAGCCTCGGGCACACCTGTGAGATTGTGCGTGTTGAGGTTGGTGGTCAAGGTTGGCTCTGAGCACCATGGGTCAGGGATTGCCTCAAGTATGTTAACTGGTATGGGAAGACTCATTTCAACTGTGTGTGTGTCCCTTCCCTGGCGGGGGGAGCTGAGCATTGTTGTGCATCTGCATCATTCTTTTCTTCTGAACACAGAAACAAGCTAATGCTGATGCTAACTGGATCTTGGTGCCCTCGCCCTAAAGAGGCAATGGTGACATGTGGGTGATATGTGGTGATGATTATCACTTCCTCTTGGTAGTGTCTTGGAGTCAGATCGACAATAATGACCTGGGATATGCATCACTTTTCTTATTGCTGTGACAAAACACTTGGCAGAAGCAGCTTGAGCAGAAAGGGCATGCTTTGGCGCAGGGTCCAGGGAATCTGGTCCATTATGTCAGGAAAGGTGCAGCATCAGGGAAGCCTCCTGTCTGTGGAAGTGCCTGCTGGTGGCTGTCACCTTGGCAGGTCAAGGAGAGAAAGGGAAGAAAACAGTGGCTCTTGGCTGATGTCTTCCATCTCTGCTCTTGAACATGAGCCCGTGGGACACTGCAGGTCTACGGATCTCAGAAGCTCCCCTTAGCATCTCTGCCGGCCAGAGGTCCTCCCCCCCCCCCACCACAGAGAACATCACTGTTTCTATAACTCTAGGGAGGACTTTTCATGGGTTTTGCAAGTTTGAGCTTTCCCAGACAGGTGAATTTATTTCCTTTCTGAGTCTCACCCCACACACTCCATGACTGTCTCAGTGGAGAAAACCACTATAGGACTTGTTAATCCCACTCCCTGGGCAGTGACTCGAGCGGCAGTGCCGGGCACGTGGCAGAGGCTCATTGGTAATTTGATGGAACAGTGGCAAACAGATCTACACACATGGGTGAAGGCTTGCAAAATACATCAGAAGAGGAAAGACACACATGGCAGAAAGTGTGTTTATACCTGTGAAATGAAAATGTGGAGATTGGTCAAGTGACAGTCAAATGTCCCCTGAACCATAGACCTGTGAGAAATTCTTCACAATGGAGACCCGGTGTGAGTGCTCACAAAGATTGTAATACACGGGGCAGGGGCAGACTCAAGCCAACTTTGGCTGTAATGGTCATGTAGCAAGCAGCCAGGATATTAAAGAAGTATAGTCAGAAGATATGGAGTAATGGAGACATGGGGTTTGTTCCAAAGATGGTCAAAAGTTCCCTAATAGTAGCACACATTTTGAGTTAGGAAATTTTAGCTTTTTTCTTCTTTTAGCTAAATGACATCTCTTTTTGTAGTTCAGGAAAATCCTTGAAATTTCCCAATAAATAGAAAATATTTATGTATTTATTTATTTTGAACACTATGTCTCACTCCATATGCAGAGTTAGCCTGGAACTCACTCAGGGTAGCTGGGACTCATACTGTCCTCCTGCCTGAGCCCCTCGAGTGTTGAAATTGCGGATATGAGTCACCACTCCTGGCTCCAATTTATTTTTTATTATTTTTACCCCCTGGCTCTATGTGTCTGTGTGTGTGGATGTGCCTATGCCTGTGTGTATGCATGAGTTCTGTGTGTGTGTGTGTGTGTGTGTGTGTGCGCGCGCGTGTGTGCGTGCAGAAGGGGTACAGGAAGTTGTAACCTATCCAACATGGGTGCTGGGACCAGAACTCAGATTTTCTGCAAAAATTATAATCAAGTTTTTAAAAAGAAGTTAAAGTAGTGACTAGCAAATAAAAAAAAATAAATAAATGAGGGGCATTGAAACAGAAAGGTGTTTGCAACCAAGCCTGGGGACCCAAGTTGGATTCCCAGAACCTACACGAGCCTCTAGCCTCTACATGGGCTTTCTGGCACATGTGAATCCCTTGAAAAGTAAAATAAATAAAATTCAATTAAAAAGTTTAACTTTTATGTGTATGAGTGTTTGTCTGCATGTATATATGTGTACCATGTGCATGCAGGAGCCTGAGGAGGCCAGAAGAGGGCACTGGACCTTTTGAAAATGGAAGCTGAACCTAGGTCCTCTGCAAGAGCAGCAAGTGCTCTTAACTGCTGGGCCATCTCTTCAGCTCATAAAATAAAAACTTTAAAAGTCTTTGGAAGGAGGTATGGAATTAAAAGAAAAGGGCTTTCTTTTTCTCTTCCAACTTGAGTTCCTGGGATATTTTTCTGGAATCTTTTAAAAAAGAAACTCCCCAGTACACTTAGGATGTCACCCCAGCACACTTAGAGGAGATTATGGCTTCTGGGGACCTGACTCTTCCTTCTGGGCCGTGGTTATCAGTCCTTGGGCTAACCTAACCCTAACCCTAACCCCAACCCCAACATCAACATCAACCCCAACCCAACCCCAACCCAACCCCAACCCTAACCCTAAACCCTAAATCCCAACCCCAACTCTAACCCTAACCGAGTTCTATTTGCCAACACTGTCTTTCTTATCTCTTTGCTGACCTTGGACGTTTTTACCCTGTAAATAACATATGATGCTGTACCTCTTGATGAACTCGCTTGACATAACTCATGCGGGACCGCCTGGTTCCAGCAATTGCTTTCCTTTTGTTTTCTGCGTTTCTGTGTTTCTCATCCCTGGTCCTACCCACTCAATACCTTGCCACTCGGTACTCTCATTCCTGCTGATTCAGGAAAGGTGCAGCTATGGATCCTTTCATTTCCCAGGATTCACAGCTCTGTAGTCCAGTGTAGAGACCAATTTCATCACATCACCCTCACCTGCTCTGTGGCATGACCTGGGACACAGGATCACCTCACACCGAGTCCCCAGAACCTACGGTAACAAACTCTTCCAGGCCCTAGGAAGCTATTGAGGACTGATGAATTAAAGCCAGAACTCAGGGCTGGGAAGATGGCTCAGTCAGTAAAGTGCTTTGTGTGTATATAAGAGGTCTTGGGTTTTATTCTCAGAACCCATAGAAAAAGTTGGACATGGAGGTATGTGTTTGTAATCCCAGCTCCAAGGAATGAGCAGGCAGAGGCAGGTGGGGCTTTGCAGCTTTCTGGTCAACCAGACTAGCTGTGTCAGTGAGAGATCCTATCCCCCCTAGAACAACATGGAGAACATTTGAGGAAAAGAATCTGGCCTCCATGTGCACACACGTGTGAGTGCTCACATAGACACACATAACAGAACCTTTTGGAACTTTCCATTTGGGGAAGACTGGTATAAAGACAACCCATTGCTTAGCATTTTCATCTTTAGAAGTTGCATGTAGGTGGTGGGTCAGACAACAATCCTGGCAGCAGGTCAGTCAGTGTATTTAGCACAGGCTTGCTTCCCAGGTCCTCTGGCAATGTGGAATCTTGGGAGCACATGGGGATGAACAACTCTGTAGCATGGGGTGACCGATAGAAAATAAGTGGTCCTCAGAATATTTATAGGGGCTCTTCATGCTCACCGGCATGTGCAGGGAGGTATGTGTTTAAATCAGTACTTGAGTTTTTTTTTTTTTTTCCTGGCCTCAAAGTGATTTAGGATTTTCAAATATATGTAATGCTGTATTTCTAGCATGCAGGAGGTAGAGATTCCACTTGGCTCTTTTCTCTGTAATGGTAAATCACAGAGCCACGATGGAGACATGAAACGGGCATTAACCAAACAGCAAGCAGGCAGAGACGAGCTCTCTGGAAGTGTCATAATCTTTTTTAGTTTGGAAATGGAATTGGGTTTTATGTTGAGCCTCAAATGGAGTTTTCTGTCTCTAACTCATCAAAGCTCTTCACAGTGGGTAGGGAGTTCATGGGTCTGATAGGGAGTGGAGGTGTGGATGGGATGGGAAGGAATTCAGGATGAGGAAGGACCAGAGAGAGAACGAGGGAGGATGGTTTAAATCTTATGCAGTGTGAAGCTGTAGAAGCTGTAAATCAAGTTGGCTTGTCACGGGCTGTATCACAGTCCGTCAAAGATGCAGGCAGGCTCTTCACATAAAGGAAAATTCTTACAGCCAGTGAGGTGACCAATAAATGCTAAACATGTTTGGTTAGCAGTGGATTTAAACACAGGGATGCTGCCTTATGTCCATCAAGACAGCTAAAATTAAAAAGGCCAAATTCGATAAAGCTGCAGAGGGAACGCCCAGACACAGCTGGCCAGCATGCATGCTGGTCAAAGGACTTAGCTGCAATATTCCTGGATGCTTGGGAGGAATCCCATAGATGAACAAAAAGCTTAGCAATTCTAATTCTCATGCCCCTAACTGGCGAACATGAGACTATTTGTATCACTATCAGTCATAACAGCTAAGAACTGAAAATAACTCAAGTAACTCCAGTGTCATGGGCAGTAGAATGGGGCTTGGGAGATGGCTCAGTCTGTAAGTTTGTGGAAGCCAGCATCTCTACTACCACAAAATAAGTAAGTAAATGTAAAAAATATATTATTTAAAAAAATTATTGTTTTTTACATGTTGGGGTGTTTGACCTGCGTGCACGTCTGTGTATGAAGCATATTCCTGGTACCCATGGAAACCAGAAGAGGTTATCAGATCCCCTGCAATGGTAGTTGCAGATGGTTGTGAGTCACCATGTAGGTTCTTGGAATTGGATCTGGGTCTACTGGAAGAGTAGCCAATGCTCTTAACCACTGAGCCATCACTCCAGATCCCTCAAAAGTTACTTTTTTTTTTTTTTTTTAAAAAAAAATATGAAAAGCAATTGAGAAAGATAGTTGAGGTTGAACTCTGGCCTCTACATTCATGTCTAGGTACACACACACACACACACACACACACACACACACACACACACACTATAAAGAATAAATAAATTGTGGAGTGTTTGCACTCCACACAGCAATGAGAAGTAGCAAACTACAGGTGTGCTGCAGATGGTAGAAAGATCTTAGAAACACACGGTTGAGACTATTAAGCCAGATTCATAAATTCATTTAACGAGTGTTCCATTCCACAGAGTTCAAACATGCAACACTAGTCCATGGGGCCAGGAGAGATGGTTCGGTGGTTCCGAGCTCTGGCCGCTGTTGCGAGGACCTGGGTTTGATTTCCATCACCCTTATTGCTACTCACAACCATTTGTGACTCCAGTTCCAGGGGATCTGGCACCCTCTTCTGGCTTCCCTGGGCACTGTGTGTGCTTGGTACACACACACACACACACACCCACAGACGGCAAAACATTCATATACACAGGAAACGAAAGTGAAATCTTTAAACATTAATCTGAGGTGACAGGTACAGGGTAGACAGGTCTACTGATAACTGGAGTGGGGTGAGGAGTGGGGGGGGGCGTCTTTACCATGGATGTGCAGGTGAAGACACCATTGTGCCTTTTGACATTTTCCTCCATTTAAGAAATGGCACAGTCAGAAAACTGCTTGCAGCACAAGGGTGAGGAGCTGATTTCAAACCCAAGCAACCTTGTCACATGTCAGCGATCCCAGTGCTGGGAAGGTGGAGACAGAAAGATCCGAGGGACTCACTGGCCAGCCAGCCTAATCAAATGGGCAAGCTCAAGTCCAATGAGAACCTTTGTCTCAAAAAAAAAAAAAAAAAAAAAAAAAAAAAAAACAGGAAGGAGAGAGAGAGACAGAGAGAGGAAAGGAGATAAGAAAGAAGAGAAAGACAGGCCTTTACTTCTCCAGTCACAGCCCAGAAGGTGGTAGAGGATAGAGCTAGTCAGTAAATTCTTCCTTTTATTATAAGATGATAATGAATAACCATGGGTAAAGCTTTCTCTTTCCCAGAGACAGATTCTGTGTCAGAGAACTCAGGCATTGACTCTCAGCTATGACATCTCTGATATCTCTGTCTAAGATATGGCCAACAATGTTTGCAATGCAGACTTGTGATGCTGGTAAAAAAAAAAAAACAAAAACCTTTTATGTTTAAGAAGGTGGTCGGTTCACTGTATGCAGCACATAGTATGTTTACTCAGTGCAAGCCCCTACTCTCACCTGTTATCCTTAACCTACTCACATTCACCAGGCTGGACTTCTGACTCCATTTCCAGCAAGTAACATTCAGTTACATAAACGCTCTACTCCGAATCTCTACTCGTGGTCTTGCTTCCAAACCTCCCTCCAAGATTTTCCTTTTTAACGAGAGAGTTTTGCTACACTGCTCTGGCTAGCCGAGAGCTTGCTAGCCTTGTGTCTCAGCCTGAAGCGTGCTGGAAATACCGTGCTTGTGATTGAGACTTAATGCAGGAAAGGGTTCCTTCAAGGTTGTGGTAAGAGTGCAGAAGTCTGGATGTGGAAGCGGTTCAATGGGGAAAGGGGCTTGCAGCCAAGTCCCCTGGAATCCACGCGGTGGAAGGAGAGAACTGACTTTCAAAAGTTGCCCTCTGGTCTGTATGTATTCACTGTGGCGTGTGTGCCCGTGCACACACACACACACATGTAAAATAAACGTAAAAATATTTTAAAAGAGCATGGAGCTCTGTGAGTAAAACTCTTCCAGGACCTCTTGATGCGTTTCTTTAGAACTTCCCACATGTCGACTTTAAGGGTTATTCCAAGTTATTCCAAATTGTTATCGGACTCTTTGGGGGCAAGTCCATTAAGTAAAATCAAAAGCATAGAGCGTGCCTCAGATCCATTGAGACGAAAAGATTTAAACCTACACTTAACGCCCACTGAGCTTCCAATTCCTTTCCCCATGATTTCCTCCGAGCTCCCCAAAGGTCAATAGTGAGTTGTTAAAATGAAATCACGTACTAGGAACCAGCCCCTTGTTTTAATTTGAGCAGGAAAGGAAATATGAAGCCATATGCAATTAAGAGGTCAATTGTCCTGAGCGGAGGTGCGTTTGTAGTTCTGATGAGGTTAAAGCCATTAGGTGAGGAGTCTGAAGACCATGACAAGCTTGTGTCAGTGGCCACTGAGGAGAAGCCAGTCCATCCCTCCCCCCACTCCAAAAAAAAGAAGGAAGTACGCATGAGAACTAATGAAGGTTATTGAGCAATTTGACTTGTATTTTGTGTGTGTGTGTGTGTGTACATATGTACAAGTGTGAGCACATGTATGTGCAAATGCATGTGGTGGTCAGAAAAGACAACCTTGGGTGTCATTTCTCAGGTGTTGTCCACCTTGTTTTGTGTGACAAGGTCTCTCAGTGGCCTGGAACTTGCCAAGTAGGCTAGGCTGGCTGATCAGTGAGTTCTGAGGAGCCACCTGTGTCCATCTTCTCAGTGTTGGGTTTTAAGTGGGTGCCACCACACCCAGCTACTGTTTGAATGTGTGTTCTGGGTCCCTCTGCTTTCAAGGTGAGAACTTTACACCCCAAGACATCTCCTCAGCTATGATTTGGTTGTGTTTTGGGGACAGGGTGTTGGGGGTTGTTGTGTGGTTCAGGTTGGTCTTGAACTCATGATCCTCTTGACATGGCTTCCCATGTTCTGAAATTACAGTTGTGTGACACTGTGCCTGGCTTATTCTTTTCAATTTGTATGTTGTTAATTCTTGTCTATGTTTTATATTGTCAGCAGTTGCACAGACAAACATTTCCCAAACTCATTATCATAAAAATATACCCTGGCATATGATTAATGAAGTCTACACCCCATGACAAGAAAGAGTGGTAGGAATACTGCTATATTTTCTTTTCTCCTTGGAAATTTATATATGTGTGGTAAATTCTCCAACTTTTGCCGCTGCATCTGCATTTCTTCTGAAAAGAAACTTGAACCCTGGAATCCTATTTAGTTTTAAGAGGTCTGGTCCATGGAACACAGTTTAGAAAGTGGTGGCATATAGATATCATCAGTGACTAAAACCTAAAAGTAAGTGTCTTTTCCCATTAACATTACTTTTGTATTTGGTTTTCCAGAGCCATTCCAGAGCCCATTCAATTAAAATTGCGAACTAGTGCAATTTAGACTCAATTAAATTATCCCTGTGACTTAAAGTCTATCATCAATTCCATAGAAAACCTATTATTTTATTCTTTGTGTTCATTTTGATTAAAGTTAATATCCAAATTCAATTATGTAAATGAGGTGAGGTGGCACATGTGGTCTTGTGCCTCTTGGAAGTATTCTCTTTGTCAGGGCAGATTCCCATTCCTGTCTCTCAGCGGACACGTGCCCCTTCCAGAGGTCCCAACATCTCACAACGTGAGTTCCATTGTGAACTCTCTTACCTGGTTAAAGGATGCTGACTTTGGAGTCACACGGCTCTGGGCCTTCTTGGCCTCAGTACCATCTTTGAAGTCTGGATGTCCCAGTCACCCTGCACAAATGGAAAGGTTCTATGGGATTGTCTGTCTATCTGTCTATCTATCTATCTATCTATCTATCTATCTATCTACCTAACTATCATCTATCTACCTATCATCTGTCTAACTATCATCTATATACATCCATGTATCAATCATATCTACCCATGTTATCTATCATATCAATCATATATCCATCTATTCATCTATAATTATATATATATATATATCCTCTATCTGTCTCTCAGCCATCTTTGCTATTTATCACTTGTCTATCTGTCTACCTATCTGTCTGTCTGTCTGTGCATCATTTAGCTGCCTATTCATTGTCTATCCCTTAGTTTGGCTTCATTACTGTCCATCAGTATTTCATGCTGTTGCCTTTCCTCTCCTGCAGATAGGGTGGATGACCTTTTGATGTCTGTATCTTTGGTTTTGATGGACACCTGGTATACATGTCAGAGACGTGCTTTCTCTTTAACCTTCCGTTGCTGACTTCCTATTGACATGCTTACCTAAGAAGGAATAATGAAAATAATGAAGGTTTTTTTCCCCCTGTCTATACTCAGTTCATGACTCTGTGGTTGCTGCTTGTAAAAGGTACATTGATCCTAGCCATGTGATGCTCGGGAGGCAGAGGCAGGTGGATCTCTGAGTTTGAGGCCAGCCTGGTCTACAGAGAGAGTCCCAGGACAGTCAAGGATGTACAGAGAAACCCATTTTCATTTGGGGGCTCTGTGATACTGAAATATCAGACACCATGTGTCTCTTTGGAGGCCATCTGATACTTTCCCTGCAGCGACCACTTCTCCCTAGCTCATATGCTAAAAATCCAACTCATGGAGGTTTGTTTCCTGTTTCAGATGAAAACCAGACACAAACAAGGGAACACAGACCTCAGACTTCAGATTATGACCCACTATGGAAGCAGCAACACCAGCTTTCACAGAAGGCTGCTTCTGTCTGCTGCCCTTTGCAGTGGGAAGGCCCAGCCTGTGCCAGGCTTGGCTACAAAGGAAATTGGCATGAAATAAGATTTCAGTTTTGAATTAGGATGTGATTGGAGTCTTCACCTCTTTCCTAGCTGGGGAAGATGGAAATGTGCGTGTGTTCTTCATGGTATTCTTCTCAGAAGCTGTTAAGACCGGTGGGGGAGGGGAAGGAAGAAGACAGGTAAGCACACACTGCACAAAATGTGATTTTGAACATCAAGGCAGCAAACTTTCTAAGTGTGGGGAGTGTGGGAGTGAGTTTAATGATTAGAGTTGATAAGATCAAGCACTGTGGATTGACAGTCATTCCTTTTATGTTTCTACTGGGCTCTATCTGTCCAAAGGCAGAGAGAGAGAGAGAGAGAGAGAGAGAGAGAGAGAGAGAGAGAGAGAGAGAGGCTGTGCTTCACTCATCAGAATTTCTATGCTAGACAGTTTTGATGGCATGATCATCATTATCATCATCATCATTTTGCAGAATTGTCCAAAATTAAGGTTGTGAATCTGGTGTTAGTGATTTTTGTTTGTTTGATTTTAATTCCTTGAGACCAGTATCTAACGTCTCATTATTTATTATGGGCATCAAACTATTTTCTTTTTAACTTGGATCTTTCTACAACCCCAGAGCTGCCCACCAGGATACCGGCAATGTTTATCTACAAATATCATTCTACAAAACAAGTTGGCTTTGCTTTGTGGTCCTGTTTGCTTGAAGGATGACAGAAGATGGCAGATAACGTGTAAAAATCAGGAATTGGTGTGGGAGACACACCCTGGATGGGTCCGTGTGGAGCTGAGTGCCAAATGCCTGTGCCAGCATAGCAGAGCGGCACAGGGGTAGAGAAAAGTACCACATAAGAACCGCAGTGTACTTAAGAACCGTGGTGTACAACCCTGTGAGAGATTCACTGCACATGTCAAACTTGACTCTGTCAGCTCGGTGACAGTGGCGGCCTTGCTCTGAACTCTCAAAGACTCTGTGGTGTGGCCATAACACTCCAATTCTGCTCTTTCAAATGCTCACAGTTTAAAAAAAGAAGAGTTGATTAGAGGTTATCTGATTCCATGTCTTACATCTGGGTTTCTCAGCCTTGGTGCTATTGATGTTTGAGGCCTGGGTGTCAGTTGGTATGGTAAATGCTCAGCAGCTCGCTGCCAGAAGCAGCAACAACTCTGGCCCATACCTTCCCCCCTTCCTTCTCCACCGGAGTACTGGGACTGCTGGCCCATGGGGTCCCATTGGGCATTTTATAGGAGTTCTGGGGATCTGACTGGGAGGCATTTGGGGGGTCACGGAACTGGGTAGATGGCTCAGTTGGTAAAGTTCTGTCTTACAACTGTATGGACCTGAGTTTAATCCACTGAGCCCATGTACACAAATGCACTAGTGATTCAGTCATAGGATGTAAAGACAGGCATCTAAAGACAGGCATCTCCTTGGAGCTCACTAGCCAGCTAGCCTAGCCTATTTGGCAACTTGGGAAGTTCCAAGCCAGTGAAAGATTCTGTTTCAAAAAACTGAAGGCAACTATGCTTGATAAATGATAGTCAAGGCTGTTCTGTCTTTGGATACATGCCATGAACACACACACACACACACACACACACACACCCTGTTCCTTATTGTCACCCTTGTCTGCTCACTAACATTACAGTCTGCTCAAACAGTACCCTTGTACCCCTCAACAAGCCCTAACCACAGCCTTCGTAGTTTCTGATAACCACTGTTTTATTATCTGCTCCTATGGGTAGACTCCTTAGACATTCTTCGAGAACACAAAATACTTGCCTTTCTCCGCCTGACTTGTTTTATTTAAAATAAAATAAAGTCCTTTAGTTCCATCTGTATTGTTGCAGATGACAGGATTTGATTCCCTTTTCAAGATGGAATAGTATTCCACACAGGAGGGTGGGAGAGACAGACCTCACAAAAGGCAGCCCTTGAACACCCTGTGGATACAAAGGAACAGGGTTTCCAAGAATACCAGAGAGAGGAAAAGATTTGTGAGCATACAATACTGCTATCGTTATTAACAACAACAATAATGATAATGAGGGCCAGTTGAAAACTTGTTGGGTTTGTGGAAAGTCATACTTTTGGTGATAAAAATAAAATAGAATTAGCCTAAAGTTGGCAAGAAGGGAAGGATACAAAAGTTGACTTTCAGCTACACTGGTTGGCCAGTGAGTGGGAGGGAGCTCCTAGCACAGGGAGAAAAGCCTACATAAATTTGGATGTTTTCTACATGCAGGTGAGACTTAAAAATGTAACTATCGGGCACCGGAGAGGTGGCTCGGTAGTTAAGGGCACTGACTGCTCTTGCAGAGGACCTGGAATAGATTCCTAGCACCCACCTTCTGGCTTACAACCATCTATAACTCCACTCCCAGGGTGTCTAATGCCCAGTTCTAGCCTCTGGACATTACAGAAAGGGGTGCATAAACATACATGCAGGCAAAATACTCATGCACATAAAATGATATCTTAAAAGGAGCATAAATATGTATTATCTGTATAGAAGAAGAAATGAACAAAGCTTGTCATCGAGTCAAAAGAAGAATAAGTAGAATAATATTGTCAGGCCAGTCGGGACAGACTAATTGGTATCAATGGCTTCATCTGCTAGCCAAGCAGAACAGCCCAGGAGGTAACTTACACCGTAGACACAACATCCCCTGCTCAAGAAGGGTGCCCAACAGTGTGCTAAAATGTTATGAATTGGCTAAACACTGAAAATGAGAAATGACTGCAAGCTTGCTCACGTCTCAGACAAAGAAACTTGTAGCCTGCTGCACGGAAGCTCAAATTTGGCCTTGAAGGGTTAATAAAAGACTCATAAAAAGAATGGTTTCAGGTATGTCTAACCTTTAGAGATTGTGCAGTGATGTTGTCACCTACAAAGTTTGCGCTTGAGAACCGTGAAATCATATTCTAAGTAAGGTTAGGGTTTTCTTTGGTTGGGTCCCAGTCATGTATGTTCTCGGCCTGCGGCTGAGGTGGTTGCGGGAACTGAGTTTTCAACCTGTTCTTGAGTGTGTTAGTTCATATGTGTGCACATACAGATTACATGCACGTGAACATCTATGTGCATGTAAAAGTGTGCCCTTTATCATTCTTCACTTTTTTTTAAAATTCGTTTTGAGAAAGTGTCTCTCAGTGAAGCTGGGGCTCCTGAATTCCGCTAGGTTGGTCAGCCAACGATCTCGAGGGATCCCCAGCACAAGGTGTTCCGACACGCTTCCTTCACAGCAGGCTTTTCCTTGGATGCTGGGAACTGGAGTGCAGGTCCTCATGCTTGGGCAGCAGGCACTTTACTGAATGAGCTATCCCCCAGCCCAATTCTTTCTATGCAGTCTCTAGTTTGTGATGGGAATTTGAGCATGTTAATTGTGATTATTTTAAAATCTATGCTTTAAAACTTAATAAGATCTCCAATACTCAAGCTTTCCTATTTTAGCATGTCTGGTTTTTCCCCATTCTTGTTTTTATTTCTGAGTATGTATGTGTATCTGCTTGTATGTGCACCTCACATGCCGTGTCCACAGATGCCGCTGCCGGAGGAGGAGTAGGGTGCCCCGGAGCTGGAGTTACTGCTTTCAAACCATCTGATGTGGGTGCTGGGAAACAAACCCAGGCTCTTTGCAAGAGCAGCAATCTCTCAGCTCAGCCATCTCTCTAGCCACACCCTCCCCCCTTCTCAGCCAAAGGTACAGCAATACTTAGGGCTCTGGGCTGTTGTCCTCTACAGTATTTGCATCTTCCTTTGTCAGAAAGCTGGGCTAGGGTGTGATCCCCTTGGCTCAGCAGGAGATCCGTTGATTTGAACCTGGGCTTTAGAGAGAGGGAGACAGAGAGAAGTCAGAAATGAAACCTTATCCCAGTGCATTGCCATGGAACTCTAATTGTTATTCAGCTTTAGTAAGAAGTCTTTTGTGACAGCCTGTGGTTAAACCTAGACGTCTTCATGCTAAGCAAAATAAGCTACATACAGGTAGAAAAGCACACATGTCTGTGTGAAATAAAAACAGCAGACTCCCAGAGCTGAGGCGGGCAGGGGAGGAGGCTGTAGTGGAGGACAGGGTGGGTGCTGGTGCCATTGATGAAGTTCTGAGGATAGGTTGTGTGACGTGGTGACTATAGTTTACCATTCTACATTCTGTACTTGAGAGGCTGAGGGGTTGGCTGGCTCCCGAGTGTCCTCACAGCAGAAAGTACTGACCGTGGGAGCATGGGAGGGTAACTTGTCTAGTGGCCAATTGTGATAGCAAATCATAACTGCACTAGTTACACAGGTATCATTTCATTGTCATTTTCAGCTCAGTGAAACTGAAAATGGATATGCACATAGGAACACACCAATTAGCAAATTACACACTTGAAAGAGGAGTCTGGTGAAATTTCTGTGCAAACTGGAATCCGTAAAAAGGGAGGGCATTTTCAGCGAGGGTCCAGTCCACAAGCCCTCAGCATTTATGGAGATGTCTTCTGGTGAAAGGATTTCTCAATAGTTTCCCAAGCACTGAGATTTTCTTTGCTTTGACTGTTGTTGAAGGCGTTGAGAGCTTTCAAAAGAATCAGTCATAATAAATTTGTAATTGCTGTTCAAATTGTGTAAGGGAATTGAATTAATCAAATGTCATCAATATCTAAATGCTCAAGAAAAATAGGCTTTCAAAGTCTCCTTTATTAGATTTATGAGCAGGATGAATTGATCATTAAACAAACACAAATAACAGTGAGCAATTTCCGCACATAAGAGCCCCGTGGACATGAAAGGGAGCACCCATTACATCTTTAATTCCTAGAGTTATTTGATGGTGTCTCACCAAGAAAGAAAAAGCAGTTAAGCCAATAATCATTAAACATTTACTTCTAAGAAGCAGGTCTTAAGGGCTCATTAGCTCCTAGGAAATTATTCTCTTGTTCTGATATGACAAGCTTGGGGTTAATGGGAAAATGGAGCTTTTGTGGCCTCAGAATGACCACAGCTGAAGACGCCCCAGGAAGTATGTCTCTAAGAACCCAACCCCAAATGCACACTGTGAGGAGACCGTCTCTGTTCTTTGTGGTCAGGAGGATGCTGCAGCTGGTAGGGTTGAGCAATATTGCCTTCATCTGGTGACAGGTAGGTTCCTTGTAGTCCAGAAGACGTCGTGTCCCATGTGGCAAAGTTAAGGGTGGTTAGGGAATCTGTTTCTCTTGTGTTTTCTTTGTCAACGGATTTTAGAATCTCCTAGGAGACACACCTCTGGGTGTGTTCCCAGGGAGGTTTAATGGGGGAGGAGAAGACGCAACCTGAGTAAGGGTGCACCGGAATTGA
This sequence comes from Phodopus roborovskii, assembly GCF_943737965.1. NCBI lineage: Eukaryota > Metazoa > Chordata > Mammalia > Rodentia > Cricetidae > Phodopus > Phodopus roborovskii. The sequence continues at coordinate 3,955,461 of NW_026125295.1, forward strand.
ACCAACTGAATGTAGCACGTGGCCAGCATCCATGCCCCTTTGCTTCCTGACTACGGATGAAAAATGACCAGGCACCTCGCTGTCTTCCTCCTTGCCTCCCCCACCAGGATGACTGTATTCCTTTCAACCAGGAAACACATAAACAGCTACTCCTTTTAGTTGTTTTTGTAGCACATTTTACTTTCAGCTTCTGGGGGAAAAAAACCTCAAAATCATTTGCACTGAATTCTCCCAGCTTACTGGAACTGTTATAATTCATGGAATATCTAAGGTAAATCCATGTGTGGCAGAGGAATCTGCTGAGCTCCAGAAGTGATCCAGGACACGCCTGTCACCTACATGTTGTGGTTTGGCTGTGGTGATGGTTGACAACCTCTCCTAAGGAAGCATGGCTGGGGTGGGATTGTAATCAGAAAAGTACAGACAAGCATTCACAGCACACTTCTTAGCATGTCCAGCATGCTCACCCAAGCAGAGGCCAGTGGAATGCCATTAATCTTCTCTTCACTCTCGAGTGGCATCCCTCAAGCTTAAAAGTGAGGCAAGACAGGCTTTTAAAATTAACGAATTTTGTCTTGTAGAAATCTTTGAATGCTTCTAGTTGCTTCTCAGCCCATCGTTGAAAGCAATTCCATGCTTTGCTTTAGGGTAGACAGATGCGGATCTAAGAGAGAGACCACCGTGCTCTTCAGACTTGAAGCGTTCTGAGAGTTCATGCCCTGGAACCAGAGTCTTCAGGCAGAATGGATTTTGACTTAGTTAGAACTAAGTACTTAAGATAAGAAGGACTCTCACTCTGAGCAGAGAGCGAAGAATAAGGTTCTAGTCAATGTTGCTATGGGGCAGCGGCATCTCTGGTACCATGGGGTAGAACCCTGAGGCCAGGTGGGTGGTGATGTCGGCCATTGTTGCCCATGTCCGGGTCCCATACATCATTTATAGGCTCTGTAAGCTTCCCATACCTCTCTCTGTGTAAGCAGCTGCTTTATTAAAGATCCTTGAACCACGTGTTCGATAGTTTTTCCTGCCAAAGGCTGGAAGGCTACACGATGGGGGGGAGGGGGAAGTCAGACACAATTAGAGCCACTCATAGACTCTTCAGAGGGGAAGAGCTGAGCCAAGGAGAGAGCTCTGTCAGTAAAATGCTTACCATGCAAGGATTGAGACCCCACTCTCATCCCCAGAATTCACGTCAACAAAATAAACACCATGGTAGAATGTACTTTTAAACCCAGCTAAAAGTCGGGAGGTGGAAATAGGTAGGTTGCTGGCCAGTATCTAGCTAGCCCACATGTTAAGTTCCAGGACACTGAGAGACCCTGTCTCAAAAAGCCAAGGTGGATGGCTTCTGGTATCTGAGGCTAATTTCTGGCCTTCACATGTATTCACGCAATATGTACCCACACACACCTGAATATGCACTCACAGAAGGCCATGGCTGCCTCAGGGTGTTAGTAAATCATTTATTTAGCCACTCAAAAGGTGTGTTTAGCTGAAGGCTTTTGGGGATTCTCTGTCTGGGCTAGTTGCTACAGCAAGCATGTGATGGATTTTTTCCATCCTATGACCAGAATGGCAGGTGAGACACCTGTTACAAACCCTGCAAGCACATGCGCCTTTCTACTTTCTAGGGACTTGGGAAATTATCAACAGTGCCACATAGGCAACCCAAAGCATGAAGTTTGAGCAATCAGTTTGTAGCCTAGAACTATGGGGAGTGAAGGGAAACCAAGTGAACAGACTAGAGTTCAACTTAGCATGCAGATTTTGTCTCTGCCACACAGAGGCACCCCAGGGCATGGACCCTCTTCAGACATGCCAATAAAAACATGTCAGTCCTGACCCTTCAAATCTAACAATGCTCCTTAGAGTCACTAGGCAAAGAAGACCCCTTAAAATACAGTCTGAGTTTCTGACTCTGTGGCCAGATTCTCCAGGCTCCTTGAATAAAATCTCTTCTTAGTATTAGTGGGTGTGGCCACTGGGATCCTCTTTACCCACCATGCACTTTCCTGCCTCAATGCTCTCTTGCATATTCTTTCCTTCTGGCCTGCGACCCTTCCCTCCCCTCCTGGTATGCTCTTGGTCCCAGTATGCCTCCTATTGCTGTGATAAAGACCATGGCCCAAAGCATCCTGGGAAGGAAAGGGTTTATTTCAGCTCAGAAGTCATCATGCAGGGAGTCAGGGCAGGAGCTCAAGGCAGGAACCTGGAGGCAAGAGCTGAAGCAGGGACCAGGGCGGAATAATACCTACTGGCTTCCTCAGTTTGCTTTCTTAAACAACACAGAATCACCTGCCCGTGAGAGATTAGTTCAGGGGCCACTTTCTTGAGAATCCTCCCCAAGCATTCTGTCTAGATTGATCTGAGTCCTGTGGCTGTTTGAAAGAAAATGGCTCCCACAGGGAGTGGCAGTTTTAGGAGGCGTGACATTGCTGGAGTAGATGTGGTCTTGTTGGAGGAAGTGTGTCACTGCAGGGATAAGCTTTGAGGTCTCTATGTTCAATGTCCTATGTCCCAATGACACAGTTCACTTGTAAGGAGTACGGTTTTTCCTCCTGCAGCCGGTCTTGTCCCGCCGCCGCGCCAGCCCCAAATAATACACAGAGACTCTGTATTTGATATAATGCTATTGGCCAGGTACTAGTTTCTTATCGGCTAGCTCTGTCTTAATTATTAACCCATTTCTATGTATTTCCATGTGGTCTTATCTTACCGGGGAGCCGGCCAGCATTCTGCTTTCTCCAGACTCTCCATGCTGACTCCTCCTTCCTCTTTCCTCCTCATCTCCTAGTCCCTCCTATCTTCCTCTCCTATTGGCCAACAGTGCTTTATTCATTAACCACTTTGAGAAACATATATACAGAGTGACATGTCCCATCATTCACACTGCCATGTCCCACAGTAAAGATAATGGCTCGATCTCTGAAACTATAAGCCAGCCCCAGTTAAATGCATCCCTTTACAAGAGTTTCTGTGTCCATACTATCTTTTCACAGCAATACAAATGCTAAGATAACCCCTCCCTGGTACATCATGGAGCCACTTAGTGTTTACCCACTTTTTTTTTGTGATGACTTGATGCATGTCTGTCTGTCCGGACCACAATCCTAGCTTCTTCCCTGTGTTTATCTCTTCATCAAGCGCTTCACACATTTGGTCTCCAAGGACTCTGGGTGACTGGAGGAGACAGGGACTAGTTTTATGGACATGAAGATTGTGGTACAGACAGGTTTGGACCCTGGCCAAGGTTGTGAGGATAGGGCTATGGACGCTCATCTTGGTTGGCAATTTGATGGGATTCAGAGTCACCATAGAAACAAATCTCTGAGGTTGCTGGTAAGGATGCCCATTTAGGTTCATTAGGTGGGTCTTCCCACTGTAAACCCGGGCAGCTCCATTCCATGGGGTGGGGTCTAGAACTAAATGAGAAGGGGAACGTGAGCTGAGCCACTGCATTCATTGCCCTCTGCTTCCTGACCGTGGGTGCAGCGTGACCCACCCACTGCCTCATGCTCCTGCCCACAAGGCATCCCCACCATCACGGATTATACCCTCTAACTGTAAGCCAAAGTGAACCCTTTCTTCCTTTGGTTGTCTTTGTCACAGCAGCGGTTAACTGATATGGGGATCATACCTGTTTTGCCTGCCCACTAGTACTACCAATGGGCTGTATTGTAACCTCTGGATAACACACCAAATCCTCAGACTGCGTGGCTCCATCTGGAGATGGAACTTTTACGAGGAAAATGGGTTAAATGAGCTCATAGACCAGGTACCCAATCCAGCGCATTGGAAGATATAAGGGGAGGAGGAGGAGAGGCATCGAACTACCGTGGAGGACTTAGGAAGAAGGGAAGAAGGAAGGCAGCTGTGTGCAGACAGAAGTGAGCCCTCGTCAGGACCCTTCCATGCCTTTTCTGGCTTCCTTCTTCAAGTCTCTAGAACGAGGGGGAATACATTTACGTTAATTAAGCCACCGGGCCCCCTACATTTGCTGTGGCAAACCAATTGGACAAAGACAAACCAGTTGAATGTCTGAAGCCTGGAAAATAGGCATTCACTATGAATGGGGTGGATGTCAGAGAGCCAGCAATGATCATCAGGCCTCGGTAGTCAGCCAGCCAGACGGATGGACATCAGGGCAGGAGTATGTTGAGAGGCAGGTGGGGAGAACAAGAACATCACCTAGTAGGAAAGCCATCCTTCAAACTAAAAAGATCTTGTGTTAGCCCCTTCTCTGTTGCTGTCATGGATACTTGATGGAAGCAACTTAGAAAAGCGTTTGTTTTGGCTGTGGCTCTAGAGTCTCTCGATGCTGTTTAGGGTGTACCAGGAGCCAGGAAAAACTGATTTTGGTTTTCATCTACACTCAGGAAAGGGAGGGGGAGCTCTCAAAGCTCACCCCAAGGGACATACTTCCTCTTGCAAGTCTCTGCCTCTGACCGTCTCCCCAAACAGCGCCACCAGCTGGGGACCAAGTGTTCAAACATGTGAGTCTAGGGGGGACATTTCTTTTCATTGGCCTAGGTGTTGAAGCTGAAGGTTTCAAGTGACTATGTCACTAGCACGAATGTCGGGGTCACTGGGAAGTGGGGTAGGTTGGTTTCAGAGCCTCACTTCCACGGACTGAGGCATTGTGTTAAAGTTCAGGGTTGCAGATGGCGCTTGCTCTCCCTGCGTATTTTAGTCTTCCTCTGATAGATTACACTTTGACAGAAGGTACAGAGGGAACCTTGCAGCCCAAGGACATATGTCACGAGGAGAGGGCTGTGGAAAGTCTTTACATCCATCTTGACTCCAGAGAGAAGAGGCAAGGCGAACAGAATGCAGCCATGATGGATTGTCCTGGGCCGGCTGCCGGATAATGAATCACTGTGAAGCATCCTTTCTCTGGGGTCGACCAGGCACATTTTGAAGTCTCTGTCTTCATTTGAGCAATGGGTTTCTCATTGTGATGTGTTTTATCTCCACGAAGGAGGAGAACATGGCAGATGGAACCCAGTAGCAAGAGTCCCCAGTGTGGTTAAGGTAAGGGCGATGGGTTTGATCTCCCAGAACCAGCTGTGCCCTTATTTTGGCCTCCCCTGTGATCCCAGTGAGATTTGTATGGACCTTGGTTCCCACATTCTGAAAATACAGGTAATAGGCCTGGGGAGATGGTTCAGTATGTGAAGAACTCAAAATACACACACGAGGATATGAGTTGAGCTCCAGAACCCATGCATCAAATCTGGGTGCAGTGACAGATCCTTAAAATTCCAGTCCCGGGAAGAGGCAGGCAGGCTGACCCCTGGGCCTCTCTTCTCTGTCAGCCTAACCAAATTGGCAAGCTCCAGGCCAAGTGTCTCCACAACCAAGGTAGACAGTCCCTGAGGATGACACTGAGGGTAACCTCTGACTTTGACATTCACCTGCACACACATATACACACAAAACAAAGCTACAGCATATTTTTAAAAATCCATGCAGATAATGGGCTACCCTTTAGTCCCTGAAGCTTTTGACATGGTGGCTTCTCTTGTCAGTAGAGAGGGCACAAACGGAAAGAGGACCCACTTCTCAGAGCCTGATGGATATTGGGAAGATCTTAGTATGTGACAGTCCCCTGGGTCTGCACATGGATGTACTGGTCATGGTAAGCATTCTGGGTTCAAGTGGCAGCTCCGAGGTGTGTTTCAGTGTCTTGGAAAATGCAGCAATCTTCTTGGGAGGCATCGGTGCCACTTCTAATGACTTCTCCTGGAGGAGAGATTATACACAGTAGCAGGGAAGCAGTCCCCTTTCCTAGGCTAGCTTGCTGATTGGTGAGTGATCCTGGTGGTGGGGGGAGACACCTTAGAATCTCAGCTCACTATGGATCTACACCCAACAGTGGGGGAAGAATTTCTCATGGTATAGACCAACCCTGAGAATGAGCCAGTTACCTGGATTGGGGCAACAGCTCTCATGCCTCATAGAAATCTACCTTGTGTGTGTTCCTTGCATGGAGAGAGAGAGAGAGAAAGAAAGAGAGACAGACACAGAGAGACACAGAGACACAGAGGGACACAGAGACAGAGACAGAGAGGAGCGGATGCCTCCCTCCCGTGGCTGGGCAAACTAGGACAGGGGCTTATTTATGCCTTTTCTGTGGAAATACAAACAGGCATCTATTCACCCCAGACAAGGGACCAGTGACAGACCAAAGAAATCATTCCATGTAAGGCTACCTTGCTGAGCTGATGAGTGTATTGGGGTTATTTACAGGAGCATAGGCAAGGGGGTTGCTTACAGGAGTATGAAAGGTAGACACTCTGAAAAGCCCACCCCAGCATGGGAGCTGACTCACAAAAGCTGCGTCCATTGAGCTAGCTGAATGTGCAACTTGGAGGCCGATCACTGGAGAGACTAAAGAATAGTCTTACCTGCACAAGTTGTCCCTACTTATATAATCCCGATAACTGTTTACATAAGCTTGGCTTAGGGTCTTGTGAAATCTAGTAATGTTTTCAGCTTCCAGCGTCATTCTCTCCCCCTCTGACCCCCACCCTGTGTGTGTGTGTGTGTGTGTGTGTGTGTGTGTGTGTGTGTACATGTGCCCTCAAATGTCAGAAGGTAGCATTAGATACCCTGGAGCAGAGTTACAGGTGGTTGTGGGCTGCCCATTATGGTTTCTAGCAATCAAACTTGGGTTCTCTGCAAGACCAGCAAGTGTTTCAATCACTGAGCCATCATTCCAGCCCAGCCCCCACCTCGCCATTCTTTTCAGGTTTCTGACTCATATGTGCCTCCTTCTAGGAAGGGACGTTCCAATATGCAGGAAACAGTCGCTCAGCTTTGTCCAACGCCGTGCATGGAACCAGGCAGCTGCAGGAGGGGAGCTTCTCAGCCACGCCATTTTTGCTGTCCTCAACAAAATATGGATTCAGCATAAGCTTTTGGGGCCTTACTTCTCCCCCCCTTTTAATAGCTCTGCTTGTTGAACATGGCACACTGTTCTTGCTGTATGTAGTCAATGCGAGCCAACAAAACCCTTCAAGGCAACTCATCTGTGCGAACAAGTTCTAGGGGGACATCTTAGGTCTTTGGTAACAATGATAATAGACAAGGTTATATGAAGAGCTTAACTACATGGCAGGTAGCGGGGCCTCTTACCTGTGTCCTCTCTGTGAACCTTTACGCGAGGGGGACGCTGATATTATTGAGGCTTTGCACGCAAGGAAACAAAGACTCCAAGAAATTCACACCCACACAAAACGACATGGTGTCATTTTTGGCTAAAATGGATTCAGGTTCCTAGAACCCACGTTCTTTCTATGGTTCTGGGTTAGACAAGAACAAAGGAATTTGTCTGGAATTAGGAGGGTGGGGTGAACCAGCAGCTTCACTCTAAATGCAGCAGGAAAGGTGACTGCTTGGGGGACAGATGTTGCAAACTTTTCTCATAGTGCTCGTCTTCCCAATGGCTGGCACTGCCCACCTGCAGTAGCCTCAGAGCTGATGCTCCAGGCAAAGCAGCACCATCATTCACTGTCCTGTGGGCCTCCCTGCTGAAGGCTCACTTCTGGGCTAGCTGACCCTCTCTGAGACTAGGGTCAGTGACCCTCCTCTGAGCTCTACCTCCTTCTTGGGACTTTCTATAAGTATGTAGCCTCTCAGTCCTTAACTCTGTAAGACCGGTAGTGATTTCTGCTTTCATCAGCGATTGACACATACAGTTGGTAAAAGCCAGAAGCAGAATTTGAACCCACATCTAGCTGCCTCCAGAACCCACACAAGTAACTCCTTGCACAGCGATTGGAGATGAAAAACTGCCGATGCTTTGTGTCACTTATGTGGTCAATTATAGTGAGTTATAATAAAATCGTGGCTTTTTCTTTTTCAACGAGTTCAATTGCACTCATGTTAGCAAAATGGCCTCTAACAGTCTCCTCTTACGTGTTCACGTACGTGTGTGCTCATATGTGTACAGATGCATGTGTGTGAGCAGGTGTGCTGTGCATGTGTACATTTACATATAGAGGTCAGACGTCAACTCTCGGACACTGTCCGCCCTGGTGTTTTTGTTCGGTTTTGAGGTAGGGTGTCTCACTAGGACTTGGGGCTCACCTGCTGACACCAGCGTGCCCTTCTGTGTGGAACGAACACACTGAACTTGGTTTAGTGTAAATCTTTTCCCTGGCCTGGCTGTCAGGTCTCCTGCAGGCGAGGAGTGAGTGGTCCCAGCTGGTTTCTCTCTTCCTGTTCACCCCCATGCTCATCCCTTCACACACCAGCAGCAGGAGACAGGAGGGAAGACACAGAGGTGTGCTCTGGGATGGATGGGACTCTGTGCTCTCCAAACCTGCTAGGCTTTCAAAGCTTGCCATCATGAGGAGTCCAGCAACTTTAGCCTGGAGCATTCAGGGGTAGCTTCTGGCCCGCCACTCTTGCCCAGGTGTGGAGCAGGGTCTCTGACAACCTTCTGTGGTTTTTCTGCCTGCTGTGACAGCTGGTACCCACTCACCCCAGTGTCCTCCAAGGGCATTCCTCCAGAGAGTAAAAGCTAGACCAATGGTGGCGGCTGTCCCCGTTTGCCTCATTTCCAAGCTGTTGCTCTTCTCACTGGATACTCCTTCCTGCTTCCCCTCTCTGGTTCATACATTTCCCTGACTCTGTCTCTGTGTTTTTGATTCATAACATATCTATTTACTTCCAGTGAGCCAGTAAAGGGATTACCCTACAAGCAAGAACACCTGAGTTCACATCCCCTGGCCCGTGTAAAAAGCCAGCTATGATGGTGGATGACTGTAAGCCCAGGGGTGATGGGTAAGGGGTAGAGATGTCTAACATATCACTATCTTTGCCTATGTGTATGTATTAACTCCACAGGCACACGTGAGCATGTATTTACAACACGTACACACTGACTACTGTACTATGTTTTATTCTACTCTACCACGTTGTACGACTTGGTACAGTACAACGCATAGCACAGCACAACTTGGTACAGTACAACTTGACACAATCCAGCACCTGTCTGAGTCGGAGGTTCCTGGTAGTTTATACCTGCAATCCTTGCACTCAGAAGGCTGAGACAGGAGGATTATGAATTGTGGGTTTCAGGCTACCCTGAGCTACAGTGTGAGTTCTCATCTCAAATTAAGGAAGATGGAAGAGAACAAAGCTTGACTTCTCTCCAGAAATGCCTTCACTGGCATCCCTGGAACTGTGCCGTACTATCTCAAGTCTGTTCAGTCAACAATAAACATTAGCTGCCCCGGTATTGCTAAGCTGCCTTGATTCTTCCAGAATAACCCCGTCAGCCGAGAAAGTTCACGCACTTCACAGAGCCTATGTGTCTTTCAAAGTCCCCACATTCTTTCAGAGAAACTCTAAAGGTGGGGGGAAATGAGTATAATCTGTGGGAAAGTACTGTATCCTCTCCAGAGGAAGCGAGCGTAGACATTCCAGAGAGAATTATTTTATACAGAGACATGAGCACACAGGGACCAAGTGGAGAATTATTGTAGCTAATATGCCCATCCCAGGGACTCGCTCCATTTCCCAGGCTCTTTCATGAAAATCTCCTTCTCTGAATTGCCTGAGAAGGATCAATAGCAACTAGATAAATCATCAGAGCCCACAGTTCTGCCGGCGGAGCTTGGGAGGACTGATACCTGAAGTGTCCGACAAGGCCAATGAAAACTTCCAGAAGGGTTTGCTCACCTTTTTCACATTTCATCTAGATGCCGAGCCCTGCAGAACCCAGTTGGTGGAGTCTGGCTGGACCTGGCTTTCAGACCAATGGCAGAGATGCCCACTTGTCCCGTGTTTGTCTTCTGGCCATGGAACACACTCAGTTTTGCTCTGCAAACATGTCACCAAGTGACTTTTTAGTGAGAGGTGGTGTTTGCATGGAGAGGCGGGTGATTTTACTCATACCTTCCATGCTAGGGGTGGGGTGTGGGGAGCCGGGTGATATAAACAGGCAGAGGGGGAGGAATGGCCCTCAAAGGCCACAGAGCTCCAAGGCAACCCACCTGGGAAACCATCAGTCCTCTCTCATCTCTCATGACAACAAATGAATAGCACTTCTGGCTTAAAGAAGAAAGGAGAAGGAATGGTACTATGCAGCTGGGATGCCAGGATTCCAGCTTGCACTATAATTGCTGCTCCAGTCTGGTCCAATGGCGAGGATACAGAGAACCTGACGCGTTCTCACATCACAGTTGTTCATTGAGAAATCTGGGGTTTAACCCAGGTCTGCTCCAGAGCTGAGGACTTGCCTGTGGCCCAGCTTACCTCCTTCAGGAAGAAGACAGATCGAACTGGTTCCTATAAAGTGTCTGGGGGTGGGGGAGGCTGGGAACTAGAATAACACAAGACTAACCTCCCTCCTCAGTTCATGCTGTCCCGCCTCTTGCCTCCAGAAGTCACTGATGAGCTGCATGAAGTAGCTAGTGTGTGTGTAGTGTGTGCACATATGTGTATGGTGTGTGTGTGTGCTGTGTGTGTGTGTGTGTGTGTGTGTGTGTGCTGTGCGTGTAGTGTGTGTATGTTGTAGTATGTATGTGTGTAGTGTGTGTGTAGTATGTGGTGTGTGTGTATGTGTGTGTGTGCAGTGGGTGTATGTGGTGTGTGTATGTATGTGTCTAGTGTGTGTGTGTGTTTTGTGTGTGTGTGTATACATACATCACCTGCACATGCATGTGTAGAAGCTGGAAACCACTGTAGGGTGTCTTCTTTAATCTCACTCCATCTTATGGTTTTGAGAAAGGGAATCTCACTGAACCTAAAGTTCAACTCTTCAGTTAGTTCAACTACTGCAGCTTAGCCAGGGAGGCTTGTAATTGGCTGGTTTCTGCCTCCTGCTAGGGTTACAGGTGTACATCACCACATGTGGTTTCTTAGGTGGGTGCTGGGGATTTGAACTGAGGTCCTCAGGCTTGTGCAGCAAGCACTTTACCCACTGAGCCATCAGTTTTCAATGTTCTGCCTGAGGCTGAAATCCATGGAAGCCTATGAAGAGCTCCTAAGTTTGTATTACTAATAAATTCAGAATCTGGCTTGCATGTCTCATTTGATGATTGCTTTCCATATTTTCTCTCTGTGTAATATTTATTTAGGTACTGCTCAGTTTCTCTGGGTTCATTCATGCTTATGCTTGACTCATGCTGTATCAAAGCTTTGGTTCTTGCTTTATTCCACTTTATGACTTTGAATCATCTCTTGACATGACTGATGGGAGAATTAAGTGAACTCGAAGGGGAGCTAAGCGGTAGTGAACAGCATCCGAGAAAAAGGCAGCAGGGACATCCAGGAGCTGGCTGCATAACAGTGGCCTTCAGTGTGCAGGTGCTGAGCTTAAATGACTTCACAGAGCCTCAGGTTCAGGTGAGGCTCCCTTCTGTGGCTGCGTGAGAGCGAAGCAGAGCAAGGTATGGCACCGCCATGTTTGAGTACCTGATGAAACACCAGCATCAGTCACAACAGGCAAGGTGGTTTGTGCCTATGAGCCTAGCCCTTGGAAGAGGGGGATTACCACAAGCTTGGGGGCCAGCCAGGGCTGCAGAGTGAGACTCTGCCTCAAAGGACAAAAGGTCCAAAACCGTGACATGGCCACACCCGCCCCATCAAATGACTTCTGCTTCTCCATTGCTTATGCACTTAGCCTTTGCCTAGTCTCCACTCCTCCCAGAGAGGTGTTTACTATTATAACCATTCATTAGATACCCCTGTGATGTGGGATGTCCTTCTGTGTGTTTTTCTTATTGGTTGATGAATAAAACACTGTTTGGCCAATAGAGACAGGAAGTTGACGGGACTAAGAGATGAGGAAAATTCCGGGAAAGGTAGGCAGAGAGGGGTGGCGAGGAGACACCATGTAGAACCCAAAGGAGTAACAGGTCTGGGAATTCTCCAGTAAGCCAAGGAAATACATAGAGTAATAGAAATGGGCTAATAATTAAGACAGAGCTAGCCAATAAGTAGCCCTAGCCATCGGCCAACAGTTTTATAATTAATATAGCGTCTGTGTGCTTATTTGGGGCTGAAGGGTAGGTCAAGAAAACTCCAGCAACACTGCTGTATCCCAACAACATCCAATACCTACCAACCCCTGCACCCCACATCACTTAGCATAAGCACAGTTCTCATTAATCTTTCTAATGTTCTCTTCCTAGCATGTCTCAAGGGTTCCCGAAGTATGGTTTCCAACTTCATTGACGTGAGGAATAAACTCAATAGGGTTATCATGAGCTGGCTGCAGATCTTGGGCAGGCAGAATAATTGCATGGATGGTCCCACTGTGGAGCCTTTTTGTGTTCCCTTCTTTCATCTTGTAACTTTCTACCTCCTCATAGCCCGACTTTGGCTCAAACACGTGACTTTCTTTGACTAACAGCGTATGAGACAACTTGACACAAGTTGGAGAACACAGGTGTGTGTCTCTTTGGAGCCCTGCTGCAGCCCTGAGACCAAGTTAGAACAAATGAGTTTGAGGCATGTGTCAGTCAAGTGGACAAAGCCATGGGTAGGAGAGGTGGCCTCATGCAGATCAGCAGGACTCCCGGGCCAACCCCTTACCTCATAAATAAAAACAAACGCCTATCGCTGTATCTTGTTAAAGTTTTGTGGGCTTATCTGTTGCTGTGGCAACAGATAACAGGTTCACCTTGTTGTCTAGGAATGCATTTCTTTGACAGCCGTTTTGGAAAAGAATTATTGGGTCAGATACTTTGCTTTAGAATTATAGATTTTCTCCATTCCAGTGATAGGACTTGATTTTTGCTTCTGGTTAAATCCTTGTGGCTTTTCTCCTTGTACCGCTAATTATTTATAAGTTTGGTCTCTTATGGGCATCCTATTTACCAATTCCCTCTTCATCTTTTAAATCTTTAATTCCAATTTCATTCCCATGAGCACTTTATTTTCCCTTTCTTGTTTTTAACCCCCAACCAGCTCTTGCTTCCTAGGTTTTACCTCTGGTTAAATTATGCTGAAAGGGTAAGTTTTCTTTTACCAATAATTACTCTTTTCCAAACATACACTATTTTTCTGCTTTGTCAAGGAAATACTTTTTGTCTCCAGGAATTCAGAACTGCAATACTTCATCAAAGTGTGTGTGTGTGTGTGTGTGTGTGTGTGTGTGTGGTATATGTGCACGCAGCTGTATGTGTGCATGTGTGGTGTATGCGTGTGTGGTGTGCACATGTGTATATGGTGTGTGCACCCATCAGGTATTCTCCCCTGGTGTCTTCTACCTTATTCCTTTGACATAGGGTCTCTTACTAAACCTAGAACTTGCCGTCTCTCATCTAGGATGGCATCCAGCAAGCCCCAGGGCTCCTCCTGTCTCTGCCTTCCACTGGGATTATGAGGGCTTGTGGCCATGCTTGGCTTTCCCCCCCCCCCCCCCAGGCATGTTGTGGCTCTGAAGTTGCGTCCTCATGCCTAAACAGAAAATACTTTGACTCACTGAGCCATCTCCCCAGCTCCAGTAGTACATTCTCACAACCCTGTGAATGCACCAGAAGATGTCTCAGTTAATAGGAACTCATTCTCACTGTAGACTAAGGTTGTGAGAACTATGATTGTGATTTTAAGGCAACAAAAGACATTTTTCTTAGCATTAATTTGTCATCATCATTATTGTTATTCTTCACCACATCAAAAAGCAACTACAAAACAAAACAATGACAACAAAACAAACAAAAACCTAGCAACAGTCCATATATCACTAGCGGCAAAATCGAGACCACCATAGGGCCTCACTCTTGGTGGAGGAGCCATTGGCGGTTGGTGGCTGCTGAGGGGACTTGACTGCTGGTAGATTGCTCATTTCTTAGTGGGTGGCCATACGCCCGTGTGCACATGGACAGCGCTAACCGGGGTTATTGATAACGAACAATAAAAAAGAGGACATGAAGCTGTGAGGGAAATAGGGTCGCCAGGGAGAGTTGGAGGGAGGTTGTGGTGGGTGAATACGATCAAAATTCATTGGAATTTTCAAAGAACAAATATTGAAATCTTACTAAAGTAAAATGGGCATTTGTCAAGGAAGGTTTATTTATCTACACAAGGATGAGATGCTACACTTCAAACAAAGGGAAGAGTCTTTCATCGGAGAAGCTAGTGTGATAGAAGGAAATGTCAAGCCAAGTATTTGCTTGCAGCCAGCCAGTTTGACCATGCTGAGAAGAGGTGAGCAGCTGAAGCATTTACATGGATTACAGAGGTGGAATGAACCATGCAGAGGTTTTTCTTTGGAGCTGGGCAGAGAGAATTTGCTTGCCAGCTCTGCCGCTCGATGGTCACGTGACTGTCAGCAAGCTCTTGTTCCTTCGCCTGGGACAGGCATCCTGTTCACACTTTGCAGAATGAAGCTGATGGGTTTCCATTCAAGGAGCAGTGGGAGAATGAGGTGAGACAGCACTATGTCTGCATTAGTTACTTTTCTCGTGGCTGCAACCAATACCCAACAAGAAGCAATGTAGAAAAGGAAGGACTCAGTGTGGCTCACAGTTCCAGGGCCTAGGCAGCAAAACCTCAAGGCCCACCTGCAGTGATCCTCTTCTCCCAGCAAGACTCTGCCTCCAAAAGGTTCCATAACCTCCCCAATCAGCATCACCAGCTGGGGAACACGTTCAGATGCAGGAGCCTATGAGGGGCATTTCTCATTCAAACGACAACAGTCTGGCAGAAGGTATGTGAAGAAAGGGGTTGCCACATGTATATGATACATACTATGCCCATATATGCAATCTGTATCTGTATGTACTATGGGCATGTTCTAGAATCTTGTAATGGCCTCAACTACATCTCTAGCTGGCAGTGAGAGTCACTGAGTACCACTGAGATATCTTCTAGTTACATCCATCCGAGTTGGCCTTCTATTGCTGTGATAAAATCACCATGACCAAAAGCAACTTGTAGAGGAAAGGATTTGTGTGCCCTACACTTCTAGGCCATTGTCAATCATCAAGGGAAGTCAGGGAAGGAACTCAAAGCAGGAACCTGGGAGCAGGAACTGAAGCAGAGGCCATGGAGGAGCATTGCATACTGGCCTGCTCCTTAGGCTCATGTTTAGATATATTTCTTACACCTCCAGAACCATTTGACTGGTGGTGGCACCATCCACCATGGGCTGGTCCCTGCCACATCAGTCATTAATCAAGAGAATGTCCCATAGACTTGACTACAAGCCAACTGATGGAGACATTTTCTCAATTGAGATTCCTTCTTCCCAGATGATCTGGTTTGTGTCAAGCTGACAAATCTATCCATCTACCTACCTATCATCTATCTATTATCTATCTGTCCTCCCATCTATCATCTATATTGATATCTGTATCTGTATATATCCACAACATCTTTTATTAATTTTTGTGTACATTGTTAATTCATCCTTGTACTTTGTTTTGTTTTACACTCATTAATTTGGCAAGCATTTCCTGATCCCAGAGGGTCTATCCTCCTGGAAAAGACTCTGAAATAGAGTTTGAGGACGATTTAATAAAGATTGATGGCTATGAAGATAAGGGCATGGAGGTGGGATTTAGTAGAGAGCTCTGGCCCCACAAGAAGTGGCCAAGCTGCATGGGGACAAATGGGAAGCCATTATTGAATCTGGAGTTTGTGTTACCTATTGGAATTGTCCCGTGACAGCATCCATACAACATAGCTCATTCCCAGACTTCCCCGGGAAGTATGTGACCTCCAGCAAGGCAAGGTGTATTACACAAGTGAAGGCAGTGTGCTGACATTGCATGGGGGCAGGAGACCCTCCTTCAGAAAGGGTCTGGGTGGTACATCTTTATGTCCACAGCTGGGGACTCTGTGGTACAGATGGGACCTCCGTCCTCAGAGACTCCCTCCTCCATGCAGCCTACATCCTGAGCCAGCTTTGAGACTTCTTAGCTCCTCTCCATTGCAAAGCAGTCTTTACATAGTCTTAGCAGGACACGAAGTGACTACATCATTGCCTCAGTAGACACTCAGGAGGGGAAGAAGCAATGGCGTCTCTTGTCATCTCTGTATGGCGGTACCGGGGGTCCCCTTCCATCCATTTTTCTTATGAGTTCATCATTTCCAAACATTTATATTTAGTTTGCGACAGATGCTGCAGTCTTACACACACACACACACACACACACACACACACACACACACACAGAGAGAGAGAGAGAGAGAGAGAGAGAGAGAGAGAGAGAGAGAGAGAGAAAGAGAGAGAGAGAGAGAGGTAAGGACAACCTCAAGACACAGGAGTTAGTTATAAGGCCTGCTGGGGACACACAGGTAGGGAATTTTCCCCTGGCCTGAGCATCAGAACAAGTGTCTTGGAGGTAAGGTGCTTGGTTTGAGAGCAGAAGGAAGGATCTGAGTCAGCCAGAGAAATAACATTTCTCTGAAATAGTTTCCTTATTTGACAGAGAACAAACCAGAAGTCTTAACCATTTACAGAAGCCATCATGCCAAGAGCATAACGGATGTTAAATGGCACAAATGGACTTCCACGTTTCTTAAATGAAGATGTTTCCCTTCATTTTTAAGCCTTGGAAGCTAAAAGGGTTCCTGCGGGGTCAGAAAGCCTTGCTTAGATGGCAGTGGCTCTGTGCAAATGATTTCACCCTAGATGTTTGGCTGCAATCATGCCCGTAAGAGGCTTCCACAAGGAGAAAAATCTGCACGCTCCTAAACATTATGGGATGCAATCATTCAATTCCATTTGAGTTCTGTTGGGTTGCTGCGATTCACCAAGAGATCGTGGGAACCCGGAAGAGACATAGGGAACCCGTGAATGTCACTCTGTCAGCTAGCTGTCCGTCTCCCCTCCAGCAATGTCCCTCTCCCCTCCTGGTGTGCACCGTCTCACTTTCACTGAGTGGCAGATATTTACATGTTGGGGATCCGTGCACATATAGAGGTGTATTAGAATGAGCCTCCTAGTCACAGATTTTGTGAAGGATCATCAAGACCCGGGTACTGACATGTGTTTGCTCATTAAAAAAAAGAAAAAAAGAAAAAAAAAATAGGTGTGGGTGGAGACAGCTCAGCAGATAAGAGCACTTGCACCCAGGTTCAGTTTCCAGAATTCTCATGGTGGCTGACACCATCTGTAATTCCAGCTCCAGGGGATCTGATGCCCTCTTCGGTTCTTCTCAGGGCACCGGGCACAAAGTGCGTATACATACATGCAGACAAAACACGCTCTTAAAAAACAAATAAAATCTTTTCTTTTCAAAATTGGCGAAGCTATCAAAAAGATCTGTTTACAAAGTAGCAGACCGCCTGGATAGCCTCCCTGAGACTTTGCTTAGCGTGGCTTCTGTAAGGATGGTTTCACTATAAAATCTGAGGTGTGCAAGGAATCAGCATTCCAACAGGTCAGGGTTCACTGCTATTAATTTTTTGTTGCTGATTTGAGAGGGAGGTCTTGTAACGTATCCCAGGCTGGCCTGGAGTGTCCCATGCTGCCCAGGTTGGCCCTGAACTCAGGGCAGTGCGCCTCCCTCAGCATCCTAAGTATTGGCACTATATGGCACTATAGGCATGCACCATTATGCCTGGCTTCAGGGCTGATTATAAGTAGGATTGTCTGGAAAATATGCCTGGTGTGAGCTGTGTCCAAGTGTAAGCCAGGGCTGAGTCCAGTCTCCCTTCTCCAAGCTGTAGATGACATGGACTCCCAGTGTTATTCCTAAGAGCATGGTGGTGGGCTACACTTCCCAGGATTTTGTACCAGGTGCCTCTGACTTCTGGTTGGGAGTGTTTCTGTGCCTTCTTGTTCTGAAGTCTCTTGTCAGCCTAAGGGATGGTCACTGGCCCTTTCCTCTGCCTTCTCCATTTCTTCACCAGACACACATATTTGCTGGTGTGACTGCTTTTGCTGGGAGACAGTAGCCAGTTTCAACAACAGTGGGTGTCTCTGTCCTAAGAAAGACCCTTCGCCATTCTGCTGCTGGGGTTTACACTGTTGTGTAAAGTGATCTGCCTGTATGGCTTTTCCCAGGGAGATGTAAATAAATGTCCACTCACCCCACCCTTCTGTAGTGAGATATTCACCCTCTCTCTCTCTCTCTCTCTCTCTCTCTCTCTTTCTCTCTCTCTCACACACACACACCACACCTGTAGTGCTGACCACGCCCAGTTTGGTCACCGGTTAAAAGGATTGAATTGGGGCTTGTAAGCTCCTTCAGGTCATGGAGAGCATCAGGTTGGCAGGATCTGGAGCAATTCGATGTGTAAGTTATTTTCTCCTATTAACGCCACTCCATCTTACTGGTCAGGCATCCTGATTTCCAGGCCCAGTACCCTCAGGTTAGTGGTGACCCTGGGGACTTTGAGATCACGTACAGGAGCACAGCCGAGGAAAAGCTTTCCTAGCTCTGTGACTTAAATGCAGTTTGGCTAGTGGGAAGAAACTCCTCTCCCCAGCTTATAAAACTTTGGGCAGGGCCTTTGGTGAACCTTGTAACTTTCTGAGCTTTGTAAATCTTATGAACTTCCCGAGCCTTGTTTAATTCATTTCCCGAGGCTCACGAGTCCCTTATCGCTGCCCTCTAGAAGGGGTTTCAACTCAGAAGAAATAGCCACGCAGACGCTCCTCTCTGAAGATTTATTTGGGTCATTCGTCTTTCCCATTCAAGATTCCACTCACTCATGTTTTTATCTTTTGCCCTGGCTTCTTCCTCATTGTCTTTTCCTCTGCCTGCTCTTTCTCTGCCTCCTCCTCTGCCCTGCCACTCCCTTCTGGTATTTTCTTTTTTTAAATTTCCTCCCCCCCCCCCCACAATGTAACTCCACACCAGGCTGAACCTGTGAAAATACTAAGGTTTACCCACCATCCCAAAGACTTCTGCTTTAACTAATTTTCTGTGTCGTTAGGCACATGTTATTTATTTTAAATGTTATTTTCATTATGTGCATGGGTGTTTTGCCTGCATGTATGCATGTCTGTGCCACATGCATGTCTGGTGCCTGTTGAGATCAGAAGATGTTGGATCCACTGGAACTGAAGTTACAGATGGTTTTGAGCTGCCACGTGGGTCCTGGGAATTGAACCCAGGTCCTCTGGGAGAGCAGTCAGTGATCTCAACCACAGGACCATCTCTCCAACCTCTGTTACAGGTTATTTTAAACAGTACTTCCCTGTGTTCCCACATATGCAACCAGGGCTGTGAGTCACTGTAAACGTTGCCTACTCCTTGGGGGACACATCCAGTGTTCTAGAAACTTGACTGTAAGGTTAAAAAAACAAAACCAAAAAACATTGAAAAACAAAATATAGCATCAGCTGCCCAATCATGGGCCATATACACTTTGTGGCCATATTTAATGTATTTCTTTCAACCACCTCTGTGGGTAACTACCAGCTGAGAAGGGACAGCAAATCCTGAGCTATGTATGTTACAGGTGGTGATAAGGAACATGGACAACTGAGCTACTTCCAGACTTAAAACCTAACCAATCTAACCAATCTGAACAAACCTTATTTGCATAATGAGGAGCTCAAACCCCCAAAGAAGGCAATTTCCAAATAAAACTGGCCACAGTCTACTGTCTACAGGGATTATTTTATTGCTGGCTTGCCTGTAGCTCCCTCAAAGAATCTAAATAAGTGTGTCTTCTGCTCTGGTCTGTGAATTCTTTCTCTGTCTTCCTCCCTACCACATCCGCGCTTTCCCTGTCTGCCTTACACATCAGGAGACCGGGCCTCTGGGAGGTCAGAAAATGGCTTAAGCTTCCAGGAAGGGGGAGAATAGGATTTCAGTCTAACTGTGAACCCCAAGATTTTGCAGGGTTTGGTTTTGCTTCTTTTATTACTTAAAAGGTTCGTATTCGTTCACTTTCCTACCCCAGGCTTGTGTCTTCAACGCTTGTGCGAACATTTTGTGCGTCTCCGTAGGGAAAGTGCAATGGATCCTGTTGCCTGCCCAGCAAGCACTGAATACTGTGGACCCTGCTCTCATGTTTGTTTGTTTTAGACTTTGGGTCTCACGCTATAAACCCCTCCCAGTCTGCCTGGGCACATGACACAGGTGTCACCTGCCTATTCTGGTGCGTCCCTATACTTTCAGGTACAAACGGCAATCCTAGTACTAGAGATTTAAGGCTGCCTAGTTTGGTTAGAGGCTGTGTTGTAGTCTGCCAAGTGCTGGAGCAGCCTGAGTGTCTGCCTCTAAGCACAGTCATGCAAGAGTCCATTTTCAGTTTTGCCAAATACCGGACTTGGTAAATCGCTGCCTCTGCTCCCCTCCTTTAGCTCCGGGGCACCCTTTATCAGTCTAGATCCGGTTGCTATTGGTTTTTCCCCAAGGTGACTCTCCTTGCCCAAAGTCAAGGACATTAGTCTATATTCCTAACACATAAGCTAAATGGTGTACTGAAAAAGAGAGGCTGCATTCACTCCTCGGTCACATGGCTGTAAGAGCAGAGCCCAGCTTCCAGAACCAAAGCAGAAAGAGAGCTACAGATTTTGCAGGTCTGCAAGGGTTGAGAGCTCTGCCCTAGCCAGCACCAGCTGCTACCCAGACTGGCCTCCAGCCTGCCTTTTTGATGCTAAGGCTTTCATGCTATGATTTTCCAGCTGGTGCTATGGGTGACCGTGCTAAATTTCTCCTGCAATCACATTCCTTTCCTGAATAAAATGTGCCGGGATGCCTACTGGTCCGAAGATCCCAGGAAGACTGCAAGGCCAGTGGTTCAGTTAACAGTGGTTAATTAAAAAGCAACCGTTACTCAGATATAAAAATAACAACAACCACAGGAAGGGTAGAGAAGGGTAGGAAGGACAGAGGTGAGGTGACAGAGTTCTGAGAGCTGCAACTAAGAGCTTTGCTGTTGGACAGCGACAGCAGATGCTTAAAATCCTGCCCCCTTGGCCTTTCTTTTATGAATCCAATGACATTTTGCCCTAGCCACCCCGAGCTACTCTGAAACACACAGCACCAGGAGGCTTCAAAATCAGCACCAACAGGAGAGCGCCACTACACTGAGTCTCTTTGGCTAATGGAAGTTTCTCCAACATGATTTTTTTCTTTCAATTTGCCATGTTTCATTTTGATGTTGAAGTCTGCTATATCTCTGAGACTAGAACGGGACAATTAGCGCTGGGGGGGGGGGAAGCTGCTGGTCAAAGGAGCCTGCTGCTGCCTGCAAGAAGGGCAGGGTGTCTGTGATGGGCAGGGCATGGATGCCAGCTAGGGCATGGGAAAGACTTATGGGCGAACAAGCAGCCAGCACTCTGATAGTTCCATGAAAGCGATAGCATTAGGCCCATCATACTCCACTTGGTTACTTAATTACAGAGAAAACTCGCAGATTCCCGTTGACAGACTCATCTAATCAATACTGCTTACTCCAACTCTAATTTCCTTGTCCTACAACTCATTAAATTTGAAATATTATTGATTTTCAAGCAATAGCTTAGAGGGTAACCATGTCCATTTCATCCCAGGGACCTTGGTTTGAGTTTGATGCATGGGCATCGAGGCAATAAGGCACAAATCTCTTCATTAGGCAATGGTTGTGGAGTAATCACACCAGACACACATCAGTGGTGCAAAGAATTTGCCAGGACCCCGTATTTCCCAGTAACTCACTTTATCAGTCGCTTTCTGATTGCCGTCACAAAATGCCTAACAAGAGCTGCAGTGGTTTGAATGAGAAATGGTTCCATTGACTCCGTTGGCAGAGCTAAGGTTATGGGGAGGACCTCTTGCTGAAGAAAGTCACCGGGGTTAGTCGTCAAAAGTTTGAAGTCAGTTTCCTCTCCGCTTCGTGCTTGTGGCTGAAGATGTGACCCCTCAACTTCCAGCTCCTGCTTCACGTGGCCATTGTCTCCCATCGACTGTGGACTCCCACCCTTCTGGAGCCATGAGCCAAAATAAACTCTTTTATAAGTTGCTCTTCGTCATGATGTTTTGTCACAGTAATAGACATCACAACTGAGATGGAAATTGAGGGAAGGAAGGGCTCATTCGTGGTCCGGCATTGTGGAGAAATAGCTGTGTGGCAAGGCTGTGAACGTGGTCACATTGCATTCAGTCAGGAAGCAGAGTGGACAGGAAGTAGGGTTGTAGGCCTCTGTGTATTTATCTGGGACTAAACAGCCGTGGGGACCAGGCAGGACAGAAACTCGGTCTTCACTGTGTTCCTGGTTAGACCATTTCCTCCAGCAAGGCTCAACCTCCTAAAGGTCCCCAAACCTACCAAAGCAGTGACACTGGCTGGGGGGGTGGGCAACCCATGAGCCTATGGAGGCTTTTGTTATTCAGACACCGGCCTTCATAACAAATCACCTCCTTGCCTGCTTCTGCCTGGTGTGTCTCCCAAGCAGAAGATAATGACTTCTGGGTTTGAAAAGACACATCTCCAGAGTATGCACTTCTGACATGAAATTTTCTTGTGTCCCACAAGCCGAAGGCCCTCTGAACCTTCTCCTCCTCCTGCACCTGAATCATCCACTTGGCTTTCAACAACCCCATATTTTCTCCTCCTCAGTAATTTATTTTTCCTTTGCCTTTTTTTCTGGGGCCAACCCTAGGGCCTTGTGCATTTTAGATAGAGCAACACTCCAGCCATGGGACTCCATTCTTGCTGTGTGAAAGGTGTCCTCCTGAGAGAAATCTTTGGTGCGAAGGCTTCAGCGCTTGCTTGGGTCTGCCCCCTTCGCATGCTGAAGGTAATTGACAGGAGGGTAGGGTGAGCCAATGAATTAGATTTCAGATGCTTTTTGCTTTTTTGAGGTAACACCTTGAATTAACTTATTATTTATTTATTTGTGTGTGTGTGTATGTACGTGTATGTATGTGTGTGTATGTGTGTGTATGTGTGTGTGTATGTGTGTATATGTGTGTGTGTATGTGTGTATGTGTGTGTATGTGTATGTATGTGTGTGTATGTGTGTGTATGTGTGTGTGTATGTGTATGTATGTGTGTGTATGTGTGTGTATGTGTGTATATGTGTGTATGTGTGTGTGTATGTGTATGTATGTGTGTGTATGTGTATGTATGTGTGTGTATGTGTGTGTATGTGTGTGTGTATATGTGTATATGTGTGTATGTGTATGTGTGTGTATGTGTATGTATGTGTGTGTATGTGTGTGTATGTGTATATGTGTGTATATGTGTGTGTATGTGTGTGTATGTGTATGTATGTATGTATATGTGTATATGTCTGTATGTGTGTGTATGTGTGTATGTGTGTGTGTATGTGTATGTATGTGTGTGTATGTGTGTGTATGTGTGTATGTGTGTATGTGTGTGTGTGTGTATGTATGTGTGTGTGTATGTATGTGTATGTATGTGTGTGTATGTGTGTATGTGTGTATATGTGTATATGTGTGTGTGTATGTGTGTGTATGTGTATGTATGTGTGTATATGTGTATGTATGTGTGTATGTGTGTGTATGTGTGTATGTGTGTGTATGTGTGTATGTATGTGTGTGTATGTGTATGTATGTGTGTGTATGTGTATGTATGTGTGTGTATGTGTGTGTATGTGTGTATGTGTGTATGTGTGTATATGTGTGTGTGTATGTGTATGTATGTGTGTGTATGTGTATGTATGTGTGTATGTGTGTGTATGTGTGTGTGTGTGTATACATGCATCCATGCTGTGTATGATACATAGTGTGGAGGTCAGAGGACCACTTTTGTGAGTACCTTTTCTCCTTCCACCATGGGATACAGGGATCAAAGTTAGGTTGTCAGGCTTGGACAGAGTGAGTTTTCCCTCTAAGTCATCTTGCTTCCCCTTATTCTTTTAATAAGTGCCCACTGGTGTATTTGAAAATCCTGAAATTGCAGACAGAGTACTCAACCCATCTTGTTTCCTTTTTGGCCCATTCCCTCCCCTCGCATGGGAAAACACTATGTTTTTAATTTCATCTATTACCTGCTTGGCGGCTTTCTGTTTATTTAAGGAAGAAAATGTGGATTCTTATATTTCCCTGCTTGTATAAAAGATAGAATATTATACTCATTACTCGGAGCCTGTGACTTATTGTGCTTTTTCTGACACACAGAAAACACCCTCATTTACAAAAAGAACCCAGCAATTCTCTATTGTGTTCTGTAATTTACCCAGCTAGCCCTCTCCTCTGTGTACAGACACACACATGCGAAGTGATATGCCAGTCACTTTTGCATGTCTATCTGTAGAACAGTATGTCTGAGGATACGAAGAACTGAGTCCCAAAAACACAGGACTGTCTCTGCCCAGCTGCTCTTGGAGGTACACTTTGCCCATGTTTCCTTTTCCACCAGCGGGGTACAGGAATCTGGAGCTGGCAATTGTGATTCGCCTTGGCAAATACTTACGTTTCTAGGTCAGACACTGTACTGGTCGGGGTTGTGAACAATAAAGAGAGTACGGTTAATTTAAGATACAAAGAGTTTATTGGACTGGATGGGGAAGTCAGTGCAGAGGCACCTGGGGTGGGGACAAGGAAAGTGAAAGACAGCCAAAGGCTTGCCCTGGAAATGGTTTCATGAGAACTGTGCCACCCTACTGGGCACAGTGACTGCTGGACCCCAACCCTTGACTGCCCCTCTCCCTCCCTCCCTCCCTCCCTCCCTCCCTCCCTCCCTCCCTCCCTCCCTCTCTCCCTCTCTCCCTCCCTCCCTCCCTCCCTCCCTCCCTCTCTCCCTCCCTCCCTCCCTTCCTCTCTAGCATAATCTACCCATGAAAACTGATTTGTCTTCCATGGGGCTAGGCAGTGGGGAAGAGTTGGGAGAGGTCCTCTCTTTGTCTCTTAGCATGAGTACTATGCAGATGATGGATAATTAAAGCAATGTCTACCGTGAACATCAGATTACCTCCTCATCTCCTTTGCAGTTGGTGGACACCCAAAGGCCTTTCCTCATATTGTGCCAGTTGGGAGACACCTGCTCTAAAAAAATGAAACAAAACAAAACAAACAACAACAAAACAAAAAATCCACCCCCTCAAAAATCCAAAACAAAACAAAAAATCCTCTAGTGTTTTCAGGATCTGAGTTGGACCTAGCATCTGGCCCTGCATCCAGGAGGGGATTCATGCATCAATTTAAGACTCAGTCTGTGAGTCTGCCTCATTTATCGACCGGCCACCTTCTGCATGCTAAGTAAGTACACACTTGGCTGAGGATTCTGAGTCCGGACTCTTCCATCAAATTCTGCTTCAGCTCTTCTGATCTGTGGCTTAGCCCTGGGCGAGCCATTCTTCTTAAGTCTGTTTTCTCATCCTCGAAGCTGGGATGATAATATTGACCTAGTTTTCCTTTTGTTGCGGGCCTTGCTAATTGATGGCTGGAAAGAGCCCCGGAAAGACTTCAGAATCGCCATATCCTCCACCCCCTTGTTGCCCAGCTCTTTCTCCTGCAGCATTCACATTGCCTGTCCGATTGGCCCAAGCAAGAGAACACACGAGGGGCTGGGGGCATATAAAGGGACAGTGAGCCTAGTGAGCCTGACGCATGGGGGAGGGAAGGCCACCATCAGTTAGCAACTGTTGTCATGGGTTTCTGTGAGCCCCACCATCCAGTCCATCGAGCAGGAATCAAAAAGCACAGATGCCCAAGTCCTAATTGCTTTTCCTGGTTGTCACCTGTATGCATAAATACATTAGCAGCCCAGCTCTTGACACTGACGGCAGGGACGGCTCACCCCACAGTAGCAGCTGCAACGGTGGCTCTGATATTAATCACACATTCCCTTCAATGCTGCTGACCTGAAGGCGACAGCACCTAGCTCTCCTTTCCAACAATGAAGAGCAGTTGGATCTCCACACCGGAGAGAGGAGCTTGGCTTATCATGATTCCAATCGCAATAAATGGGACATTCTAATATCACCCTAGAGCTGATGACATTTATATAGGTTAAATATTTACTTTGTGTATGCGTGTATGTGTGTGTGTGTGTGTGTGTGTAACATGCACATGTGAGTGCAAATGCCAGAGGAAGCCAGAAAAGGGTGTTAGATCCCTTGGAGCTGGTGATTTTTGAGCTCCTTGACTTGGGTTTTGGGAAGTGAACTCAGGTCCTATGAAAAAGCAGTATGTATTTCAAACTGTGAAGCCACCTTCTAGCCCCCACATTTTTATGTCTCTGATCTGCACTAGGCTTTCCCTAGTTGTTAAGCAGGTCAAGGTGCTTATCTTCTATACTGGTGATCTGAAAAACAAAAACAAAACAAACAACAACCACAACAACAAAAAACGAAAGTCCAGGAGAAGAGATGGCTCAGTGGTTAAGAGGACTTGCTGCTGTTCTAGGGGACATGGGTTCAGTCCCTGGCATCCACATGGTGGTTCACAGCTACCCATGGCTCCAGTTTCAGAGGTCCTGACAACTTCTGACTTCCATGGGCACAAGACCCCAGGGTGGTAAAAGTGCGCACATGAAGGCAAAATACTCAGATACATAAAATAAATCTAAACAAATTTAATGGAAAAAAAAGAGTTTAATTTAGAGGCTTGGAGGGTCTTCAATCATCTAGTTGGTAGCTGGTCTCCTTTGCCTGGTCTTTGTCAGCAAGGAGAACTACCTCAAGTTCCTCCCATTGAGACAGAAGCAATCCCACTCAGAGATGTTAACCTCAGCATATACAACCGTGAAATGTTCTAAATGCGGAGCACAGCACTGTGTCCTCAGGCATCACTCAGTGCTCCCAGACTGGCATTTCCTCTGGAGCAAAGGTTCAGAGAGACTAATAGCTTTCCCAGGGACACACAGCCCACCATTAGCGTCAATTCTATCTACCAGTTTTCAAAACTCACAGTGCAGTGTCTGCGGTGCCCTGCGTGGGGCAGAGGACTGCTTTTTTGTAGTTGGGTGGACTGAAGAGCAAGTTGCCTCTGGCCTCTAGCCTGAAGGGTAGTTCTGCTTCTTCAGTGAATCCACAGGCTGTAAAAATTTCCTTTCTTTCATTGCAAGAGGAGAGCTGTGAACCAGCATGAGGAAACATCAGAAGTTAGTGAAGGTCGCGCAGGTGCACGGAGCATGCGCGGTTCAGGCTCTTGGCTCCAGTTCTGGGTCTGGCCATCTGTTTTCCAGTGTTTTGCTCTATGAGCTGCCCTATGCCATGGACTGGGGTCTCATTTCATTTCAGCAGAGCTGGGTCATCAGTCCAAAGTGAATTTCTACTAGCTGTCCACCACAGCTGGCTTTGCACGCTGGTCTCACCCTACTGTCTCAGCTAGTTTTTACCGTTAACTTGTCACAATAGAGTCACATGAGAAGGGGTAGGGGCTCTCGGTGAGGTATTGCTCAGATTTCATTGGCCTTTGGTTATATCTGTGAGTAATTGTCTTGGTTGTTGATTGATATGGGAGGGTTCAGCCCACTGTAGGCTGCCCCCCCCAGCAGGGAGTCCTGGGTGTATGGGAAACCTGGCTGAGCATCAGCTAGAGGGAGAAAACTTCTGCTATACGCTTCTGTTCTGAGATCCTGTCCCAACATCCCTCAGCGATGGGCAGTGACCTGCAAGTGTAAGCGGAAATAAATCCTTTCCTTTCCCAGGATGCTTTTGGTCATGGTGTTTCTTATAGCAACAGAAAGCAAATGAGGATACTTACTTTCTGTCGTGGGCTCCCCTGTACCAGAGTTGCCTGCCAGTAGAGCCCAGCAGGTGCCATTACATAGCAGCAAGTTGTAGTTTCGGGGAGCGGGGCACTAATAAGCCGGAGTCTTCTTTTGGGCGGATTTGCTAGAATGTCATTTGGGCATTCCATCTTCTAAGCTGGACAGCAGAGTTGTGTAGTGATTAGGACCTGAATTTAATTCTAGCTCCCAAGGGCTCATGGGTAAGTCACATAACTTTACACAGTCTCGATTCATTATTTGTACAAGGAGAATTGAAACAATGCCCCCCTCAAGGGGTACGTTTCCGAATGCATTGAACGCACAGTTGTCTGGCAGACAGGAAGAGTGCCCAAGGTAGTGTGGTTGGCCCAGTCCCTGTGTAGTGTGCTGCATTTAAACAGGTTTTCACACGGGAAGGGTTTGTTCACGGTTTTCCAGCATGCACAAAGACACTGGTGAGGCTGCCCACATACACCATGGAGCATGAGTTAAAACTGTGTAGGTTGTTAACATGATTCCATCATGCATACTAATGATGCAAGCGGCTATCTAACAGCTGCTTAATACGGCACCAGCCCTTCACTGGAGTGCCGCCTGGTCCCCGAGCCAAGCTTCCCGGTCTGCATTTTCATTTTCTTGAACTCCCTCTGATGGATTTACTGGAGACAGCCCTCCCCCCCCCACCGCTGTCCCTGAAGCCTGCAACTGGATAGGGGAGGGCTTTGATTCATGAGTGTTACACTTGGGTAGGTGGTCATAGAGTCATGTCCCAGAGTTGGGAGAACTATGGAAAACTGGGTGACCACACGGAGTCTGGAAGAAGAAGTTGTGGATGCAGAGAGCTCCACAGGCCTTAGGGGAAGGAGCGCCTGTTCATAGTGGGCAATGGAGGAGGTAAGAGGGAGGAGAACATCTGGGGCAGCTGTTCTGGAAGGGTCAACCAGCCGTGGTTCTGTATTGAAGCATCTTTGGGTGGGGCATCTGCATCCTCCAGTTTTGGTGAACCTCAGGTGTGATTTCCAAGTGATACCTCAGGGTTTCCGGCTGTAGGATTGTCAGCCCATGTGGCTGTCCCCAGAGAAAAGATTCTGAGCCTGGAAGTAGCCAGGGCAAGCTCACTGGCCAGGTCCAGAAACACCAACAGAATGGATTGAGAACCCCGGTGAGCTGCTGGTAGAGGAGCGAGCCTGGGTGGGCCATGGTGTCTGTGAGCCTGGGTTTCTGGACTCTGTGTGTGACTAGCTGTTTTGGGTCCCTGTGGCCTTCTTACAATTGTGGTCCGTACCATGGAATTGCAGGTATAACAAACGCTTTCCCTCCCTCGGTTGCTTTCGGTGAGGGTATTTATCTCAGACACAGCAACAAAAATGCCAGTAGACAGCATGAGACCCTTCCCACTCTCCCCTTGGTGTTGCCAGCGCCCAGGCTTGCCCTTGTCCTCCCTTCCTGCACCTGGCTGCACTTAGCTCCTACAGATCTCAAGGCATACAGAGCTGGTCCTTGTTTCTCTGCCCCTAGACAAACTTGGCAAGACCAACTGTTGTCCTTTGATTAAGAAATGTCTCCTCCTACAACATCATCTTACAGTCTTCCAAAGTAGTGAGGAATCCGATTATTGAAAAGTCATCCCATGCTAATGTTAATAAATGAATACTGGTGCACGGGTGCGCGCACGCGCGCACACACACACACACACGCACGCACACACACACGTACACACGCACACACGCATGCACACCCTACATACTAGGTTCCCAGCCGGTAGCACTGCTTTAAGGCTATAGAGCATTTAGGAATCAAAGTTTCCCTGGAGGAAGTGTGTCTCTGGGGATGGGCCTGGAGGTTTCCCAGCCTAGTTACACTTCCTGTTGGTTTTGTTTCTTGGTCTTTTAAGATGACAGCTGTCTCCGCCACACGCTTGCACCATCCTGAGCTCCATGGCGCCTCGGTTGCCATGATGAAACATTCGCACCCCGACTGTGAGCCGAAGCAGACTTGCCCCCCTTTAAGCGACTTCCCATCATGTATGTGGTTACAACATTGAGATTAGAAGCTCCAGCATGACACAGACTCTACCAGCCCCTCCCCGGCCTGATCTTTCAGACCTTCTGGCTGTTTAAAAGAAATGATTTTATTTTCATGTCAGTATAAATTTTGCATTGCACTAATTCAGGTGTGTGTGTGTGTGTGTGTGTGTGTGTGTGTGTGTGTGTGTACATGTGCATGGGGGTACACTCCATGGCAGCGAACATGTAGAGGTCCAAGGGCAGCTTGCAGGGCTCATTTCCCTCCTTCTACCATGTGGGTCCTGGGGAGCAAACACAGGTCATCGGGTGTGGAGCCCAGCATGTTTGCCTGTTGAGCAATATTGCCATCCCAGCATTAGTCGGTCTTTACCAGCTCTCTCCACGCTTGCCAGTTCTCCCCTCTTCAACACAAAGCATGTGTTTTAGACCCTGTGCTTATTGGGGCACAGGATAATCTTATTTTGTTTGCCTGGTTATCTTCTATTTCTAGAAAGTTGTATGAATTTGTACTTGCCACACTAATATAAGGTTTCTTTTAAAAATGAATTTAAATAAGAATGCAAGTCAATTAAAATAGAAAATGTAAGTACCATGTAAGAGGCCATACTTTTAAAAAAGACTGTTATCAATCATTGAAGTCATTCTAGGTTAATGTCAACCATTCTTCTAGGAGCCTACCTCTGGCCCAACATTCCCGAGAGTTTGTGCTGGGAAGGAACACATTAGCTGGGTAGGAAGAGTTACTTCCTGGGGGATCTTTGAATTGCGTTCACTCTCTGGGAACTGACAGCTTTCACCCAGAGATAAGACAAGAGGAGCAGAATTATTGGGAGGCTGGTCTGGGAGATCAAACCCTGCACACATTTATTGCTGACATTCATCCATGTCATATTGAAACCCTGACAAGTTGTGTGGAAAGAAGTTGGGCAAAGGCACACCTACTCAGGGTGGTTGAAGGAAGAAGGCATGGCCTTCTCTACAAAGTTTTAGAGGAGGCTGCAAGAGCATTTTTCACTTGGGACTCAGGGTTCACCTTGTTAGAAACTGGATGTGGTCGTTTTCTCAGCAGCTAGTCCTTGGGGTTCTGTTTGTGTCCCGAGTGAGTGGGCCATGTCAGTGTCTGCACCTTTTCATTCCGACATGTGATATTCAAGATGACAAAAAACCTTTCCACACTGGCTTCATTCTTCATGTTATTTCAGCCGCCGTTGACTTCATTGGCTGGTATTTAAAAGAGGAAGCTTTTAAACTCAGCTGTCACGCTTGTGGTTTTAGAGGTTGGCACAGCAGACAGGTCTGAGGAAGGAAAACTGTGTGAGTGGGCAGAATATAATTCTTTTAACAATCTCCTCACCTCTAGGAAAAACTTCCCCATGGACCAAAGCATCATGGGAGGTTGACCAGCAAACGCATATTCTTATCATGTTTCTGGCCTGTGTGGTAAGCAGGATGGATGATGTCATTGGGGGGGGGGAAGAAAGGGCCTGTGGAAGTTTCTAGTCCTACCTCATGTGTTTGGGAGCCATAGTGTAATCCCATTTCATTCCTTACTCAAGAGTTCTAGTCTAAGCCAGCTAAATGCAGTGCTTTTTTTTTTTTTTTTTTTTTTTAACTCTTGGTTGTTAACTGGATGGGATTTGGAATCACCATGGAAGCAGCCCTTATGTATGAGGGGTTTTCTGGAATGTGTTAGTTGAGGTGTGAAGACCTACTCTAAATGTGTGTGACACCATCCATGGGGTGGTGTCCTGGACTGAATACACAGGAGAAACTGAGCTGTTCACGAGTGCCCCCTCTCTGTGCTTCCCAACTGTGGGTACAATATGACCGGACGCCTTGCATGTCTGTCTCCATGCATTGCCCACCATGGTCAACTGTACCCTCAAACCAGGAGCCCAAAATAGCCCTTCATTTCTGCAGTAATCTTCGTCACAGCAGCAAGAAAATACATCTGACCTCTGCCTGACTCATGTTCAGTTTAGACAGCCCGATATGGGCCCAGCTGCAGGGCAGATCCTCGCAACAGTGCGCTGGGAGACAGCAGTGCTGATTCCTGGCTCCAGGCACCTCAGACTGAGAGACAAGTTTTGGTGACTTGCCCACTTGCCCACTGCACCTGCTCCAACCATAGACATACCCTATCCTTTCCGGCAGGGACCTGCATTCTTTAGCCTCCCTTGCCAACACCTTTCTGGAGGCTTCCGTAGGAAGTAGTGGTGTGAAACCAAGGATGAGACAGTAAAAACCCAGGGACCCTGTTTTCATAGTTAGCCAGTAGCACCATATCCTCTCTCCTTCGAGGACAGGCATGGCTGCGTCCTGCTTCTGCTAGTCTCTGTGTGTTTGCTGTGTTCTGTTGGGCTCCTAACCCTTGCAACTCTATGGTAACCAGTCCTCAGAATGAGTTTCCCTAGTGGTCTAAGTAGCTGCTGGGTTCCTAGGCAGGCCTGCCTGATATGCCACAACAGAAGTTACTGGGTCTTGCCTATAAAAAAGGCCATATAAAAAGTATTTGCATCTCAACAAACACTTAGGCTTCCTGGGCCAGCGGCCAAAACAGAAGAGTTTATTAGATGGCATTTAATGAACAAAGGCATAAAGAAATGTCCACAAGTTATTTTAGCCCATGGGCCACACTAAGGTAGTTGTGGGTCAGATATGGTCAGCAAGGAAGAACAGGGAATGCCATCTGTGAAGCTGCTGCCACCATCCAGGCTGGAATGGTTGGTTGGTGACGTGGATAAAGATACAATACTATGGGACAAGGTAGAGTGAGTGTCGCTCTCCTGAAATATGAACCTGATCATGCGACCATCCTGACCAGAATGGAGATAGATAGTCTAAGGACACACTTATACCCCTATCCTGAGACTGTGGACAGACCCAAGAAATCAAAATTTATGCAGGAGTCTCATAACAGGAGAAGGAAATGGATGAAGCCTTGTTCCTGCCAGGGAGGAGCTTACTTCCCAGAATGAGAGACATGCATCTCTGACTGGTGTGGCCACCTTGTAGGACAGACTGGAGCTGAACTAATGATGGGTGTGATGGGCAGGACCAGATCTGGACCAGGTCTGCTTTCCTGCCCAGATGGACTTTGGGGGTCATTGACCTCTTTTTTTTTTTTTTTTTTTTTTTCTGTCACTACTTGTTATTCATTGGTGTCTTGAGGGTGGGTAGTCAAGCCTAGCTTATTAGGGCTTCTGGGACCTCTGACCCCAGCAAATCCAGTAACAGCTGTGGCACTGAATTAACCCTCCCAAAGTCCTAGGTTGTCCACAGTCAGTAGTGGAGCTCTATGGACACAGTGGCCATTGAACCTTCCTAAACGGGACCTTTGGTGTAAAGGAGCCAGGCCTGGAGAAAGAGAGGCAGAAGCTGCACTGTCCTTGTTGGGGGGCAACGGAAAAGGGCAGCTGACCATCAGTCTAGAGAGATTCTGAGCTGCTTGTCTGTGCACGTGTGCTTTGATTTCACAGCAGTTGCGGGGTCTCTCAGGGCCATCCAGCCCCGAGTCAGGGCGGGACAGTCAGTTTTTAAAGGTGAATAGGTGCTTGCTTTCTTGAAGCAACTCTGGCTGAGCCAGAAGGTCGTTGTCATTTAAAATGACAATCTACAACCCAAATTCTTAACCTGAGGTGCCCAAAGTGAACTTCAGAATCTAAACCTGGCTGGAGAAAGAGAGAGAAAAAAAAGCTATTACTTCTCATTTATTTTTATTAATGTCTAAATAAAGCTTAGCATTTCCTTCACTGAGAAATGAAGGCCAGGAACCCAAAAGCAGACTCAACAGGGTCACAGTCGTTATAGGTACTTTCAGACCGTATGGGGTTGAAGCCAGCATCCGATGCTCATGGCTTCTGTGGCTGTAGCTCTCGTTCCTGTCACTAGATCCCATCGTTTAGTGTCTAAAATAGACCCACAGCTATTCCTACATCACCAATGAAAATATTCTGGTAATTGTTTTTAGCGACTTGTCTCATTGCCATGACAAAATATCCAGCTGAAGCAATTGAAAGACAGAGGGGATTGTGCTGGTTTCTAATTCTGGGGCGCAGTCTGCCCTGGAGGGGGAGGTAAAAGGGACAGGAGCAGGGGGTGACTGGTCCCATTATATCTGAAGTCTGCAAGCAAGAGGGATGCTTGTGCTCACTTAGTTTTTTATTTGTCTGGGAACCCTGGCTGTGGAATGGTACCACTCACATTTTGAGAGGATCTTTCCACCTTAGTTAACCCAGTGTACATAAGCCATTCAGAGGTCAGTTTCCATGGAAATTTTAAAAACCATCAAGTTGGTGATCACGATGGAACCCCCATAGGCTAAGAGTGATGACACAAACCTCCAATCCTAGCGCTCCGGAGGTAGGATATGTAGTCCCTGAATTCAAGGCCAGCCTGGTCTATGCAATAGTAAAATATGGGTGGAGGGATGGCTTTGAAATTAAGAGTACCAGCTGTTCTTCTAGGGGATCTGGGTTAGATTCCCATACCCACATGACATCTCACACCTGTCTGTAACTCCAATTCCAAGGGCATTTTAGAACTCTCTTTTGGCCTTAAAGGGCACTGGGTACATAAATGGTACACGTAACAGACACAGGCAAAACACCCATACATACAAACTTTAAAAATTCATACATACAATACTATCCACAGCATTCATATTTCAATATAACTGACTTGTGTAATTCTGAGTTGCACCATGTGTCTTTAGGCACATTGTTCACCGAAAGGGTTTGTAGGTTTCTCCGATCCCCCAAAGCCTACGGGGGAGCCCTTCCCACCCACATGTGAACCTTTCCAGCTGTGAGAGTGTTGGCTCAGGTTTGTGGGCAGGCAGAGTTTGCTCTGCTTAAGCGCCATGTGCTAAAGTGGGCGCCTACTGTGCTGCCAGCCTTCTCCTCCACATGAGCACTTAGCTAATTGTGCTGAACTCAGGGCCAGACCTCAGGGAGAGTGAAGAGGCCTGTCTGGACCCCTTGGCAGTCAATTATTCCCCCGAGGAGAAAGATGGATGGCTCCTGACCATCTGAGTCCAGCTAATAGGACTGTGGATGCTGTTTTAATTCCAAGGCACAGAGCCATCCCCAGCCTTTGTTTTTAACCTCTTAGGCTAACGTGGATGCTATGGAAGTGGTGTCCAGAAATGTGGACGAGGTGCCAGGCAAGGCTGTTTATGTACGTGGACTTCTCTCTTCTGTCCTTTTCCCTTCTTGTCTGCTTCCTGGAGAGCAATCTGGGTTGGTTGCTTTTCTTGGGGTTCCATTTTGGGTGAGCTGATCATCCTTGCAGGTACTGAAATGGCCTTTTCCCCATCAGAGACTCTTCTGGATTTTCTTGACCTTCCCTGGGCCTTTCCAGTCCTTGATGGCACTAGAGATGACAGGACTGTACCTCCGAGTGGAGGAGAGTTGGCTGTAGGGAGGGGGGAGTTGGCTATATTGTTCTTTCCCTTTGTTATTGCTCAGAGACACAGGTGGCAGCTCCCAAGAGGTTTCAGGTTTCTCCTTCTCCTTCTCCTTCTTCTCTTCTTCTCCTCCTTCTCCTCCTCATCCTTCTCCTTCTTCTTCTTCTCTTCTTCTTCTCCTTCTCCTTCTCCTCCTTCTCCTTCTCCTTCTCCTTCTCCTTCTTCTTCTTCTCCTCCTCCCCCTTCTTTTCCCCTTTCCCTCCTCCTCTTCCTCCTCCTCTCACCAAGTTTCCCCATGATGTTGC
Source organism: Phodopus roborovskii (assembly GCF_943737965.1). Lineage (NCBI taxonomy): Eukaryota > Metazoa > Chordata > Mammalia > Rodentia > Cricetidae > Phodopus > Phodopus roborovskii. Next base: position 3,990,731 of record NW_026125295.1, read on the forward strand.
TGTAAACCCTTTCTTGAGGATGCAACCAGTTCTAAGCTTAGGCTGAAGGCTCTGGTGTCTGGGTAGGAGTCTACTGCAGTTTTCTATGTCACTGAAAGTGTTGAGCCCTCTTTCCCTGTGTGGTTGCAGAGGTGTTTCTTCCTCTCACCCACTGATAACCGAGACCACGTCTCTGCTCTACTTCCTTTGGGAGGGTTCACAGAACACTGTCCTAAGAAACCACCATGGGCAGTTACACACCAATGCACTGGCTGAGCTGGAAGACTTGCAAAAATTTCTAGACGTACATGGCCCACAGAGGTTTATTCACCAAGAAACAAAACAGTCTGAAAAAGAAAAAAAAATACTAGTAAGCAGATTAAATCAGTGATTACAAAAACATCCTCACCAAAGAAAGATCCAAGACTAAATGGTACCATTAATGAAATGTATCAAACAGTTAAAAGATTGACACTGGTTCTTTTCAAACTTTTTCAGAAGTATATGTAATACCAATAAGTTCATTTCCCATGCTAGAGTTACCTTGTTCCCAAAGGATACTTATAAGAAAATAAGATTATAGGTCAATATCCCCGATTAACATAGATAAAAAACTAATAGGCAAAAATCCTAGCAATCTGAATTCAACTTCACATTCAAAGGATCATTTGCTATGACTGAAAATCAATGCATGGCGCAGTTCATTAGCAATAGGAAAGATAAAATTTACAAGATCATCTCCGCACATACAGAAAAGATCTGACAAAATCTGATACCGTTCTGTTATAAAAATGCAGAATCTGAGCTTCATGTTAGAAGTCCTAGACAGTGCAATCAGGCAAGAGAAAGAACCCGATCAGAGGGAAGGAGGGAGTGATGTCAATTTTATTTACTGGTAATATGGTCTCCTGAAGACCTGTTCTCCTCCCCCCCCCCCCGTCCACCCCCGTGGAATTGACAATGGATTAAGTGTTGTTGCTTTGGGTTGGTGTTGGTGCATTCTAAAAGATTTCACCTCTCCCTTCTTAATTTCTATTTTGAGACAGGCTCTCATTATGTTGTCCAGGCTGGCCTTGAGCACTCTGCAGTTCAGGTATACTTACTGCTTGGGATTGTCCTGCCTCAGCCTTCCAGGTGGTTAGGTGATTTCACGTTTTCCATCACAACATTTGGCGAGTCTATCAAGAAACTTCGGCTTGCTTTGAGTTCTTTTTAATGGAGTTTCTCAACTGTGGCTGCGCAGGGAGACCCATCACTATAGTCCTTCTTCTGAATATAATAACGAGTGAGGAATTACTATCAACAAACAGGATTTGGTAGATTTGAGAAGCCTCTGGGGCACTACTGACTTGCTGGATTGAGGCCCACAGCTCTGTCTGCTCTTTTCGGGAAGAGATCTGCTCAGTGTCTGGCTCAGGTGAATTTGTTGTGCTCTGAATCTTGAAATTTTTATTTGGAAAGTGATGGTTGTCTTTGTTGTGTGTGAGGGCTGCTTTTGTCTGGTGACACTGAGAAAAAGCCTTGTGGCTAAATCGCCATAGCCACAGGTCTCCATGCGTGGCGGGGAGGTTGTAGAAGCCCTTCAGTTTATTGCACAGTGGACCTACAAATGACTTGATCTTTGGTGAGAGACATAAATGCCCCCTCCTGTGGCAATGACAGGGCCAACTGAAGATGTTTACCTTTACATCTGCTCAGGAGGCCCCTCCTTCCTCCTCAGGCCATCTCCTACATCCTTAGTATGGGACCTTACAATGACCTGGGTAACAAGAAGTAGGCCCTTCCCTCATAGTGATTAGCTTTTCTCAAAGATCATTAAACAGTTATTTTGAAATGATTGCTGCACCACTTTGGTATGTAGGAGAGGCATCCTTCTGTCTACATAGGGCAAAAAAAAAAAAAAAATTATTCTCACTGGAGAATGTACAAGTAGTGTTGACTTAGGGTTTTTATCGCTGTGAAAAGACACCATGACCACAGCAACCCTTATAAGAAAAGCATTTAATTGAGGTGGCTCCCTTACAGTTTCAGGGGTCCAGTCCATCGTCGTCATGGTGGAGTCCATGGTGGCAGGCATGGTGCTGGAGGGTTAGAATAGAGGAGCATCCTGCATCTTGCTGGCAACAGGAAGTCGACTGACAGTCACATTGAGGGAAACTTGAGCAAAAGAGACCCCAAAGCCCACCCCCCCAGAGTGACACACTTCCTCCAACAAAGCCACACCTCCTGTTAGCGCCATTCCCTTTGGGAGCCTTTTTTTCCTTCCTTCCTTCCTTCCTTCCTTCCTTCCTTCCTTCCTTCCTTCCTTCTTCCTTCCTTCCTTCCTTTCTTTCTTTCTTCGAACCACCACAGTGTCTATACATCAAACAATCCGAATATTTATGAATAGAAGGAGTCTAAGAAAAAGTATTGGGACAAGGTGCCACATATAATCCTTCTGCCCGCTATTCCAGAGTCTGTTGGGTGTGACATCTGTGCTGGCTAGTGTTTTGTCAACTTGATACAAGCTAGAGTCATTTGAAAAGAGGGAGCCTTAATTGAGAAAAAGTTCCCACATGTGAGGCAAGATTAGCCGGTGAGGCATTTTCTTGGTTAATAATTGCTATGAGAATGCCCATCTCACTGCAGATGGTAACATTCCTGGGCATGCTGTCTAGATGCTACCAGAAAACAGGTGGAGCAAACCACAAGGAATGAGCCAGTACTTACCATTCATCTGCAGCCTCTGCTTCAGGTCCTGTCTTTAGGTTCCTGTCTGGCTCCCTTCATCTTGAACTACAATATAGAATCGGAAGCTGAAATAAACCTTTTCCTTCCTCGGTTGCTTTTGGTCATGTCATTTATCACAGCAATAGAAACCACAACTAAGGCAAGAATCTAACACCTCTGGGTCTCAGTTTGCCTCTCTGTAAAATGGAGTGAATGAAACACTACCCACCCAGCTGCAGGAGGAACCCAGGCAGGTAAGGTCCAGAAGTGACCAGTGAGGCTTCGTATGCAAACCCACATTAGCCCTTCAGTGTGTGGAGGTGGCTCCTGCAGCTGCCAATGCTGTGAGATGCTGTGATTGACAGCATGGATAGGCCTTTCCCAGATCTGAGAGGCAGGACTGTCACCTTCCTTGAATGCTCCAAGGAGCACAGAGCCATGAGGACACGAGATGTCTTTACATTCACTATCTATCTGAACGAGCTCATTCCAAACTGTGGTTTCTCTCTGGGAGGCCAGAGTGGGAAGTCTCCAGCCTGGTTCTCTTCCTTTAATCCAGCCAGAATCTTCCAAGTCCCCCACCTTGGCCATATTCCATCAGAAGGAAGAAGTACTGAGGAGATGGCTCAACAGGGAAAATACTTGCTTTGCAAATGGAAGGGCATGAGTTCAAGCCCCTGGAGCCCATACAAAGCCAGTGTGCACCCATAATTCCAGTGCTCTCAGGAAAGATAAGAGTCAGAGACAGGAGAATCCCCAGAAGCACATGGGTCAGCAAGCCTGATGGACACAGCCACAAAGAACAGAAATGAGAGCCTGCCTCAAACAAGGAGGATGGTAAAGATGATGGACACCTGAAATCATCTGACCTCTCCATGTGTGCTGTGACATGCACACACACACATACACACACATGCACATACACAAGAGAGATAGATAGAGAGAAGCAAGAAGCTGCCCTCACTATTTTCCAAGGAACAGAACATGTTAATAGCTGAAACATTTACTCTCAGGGATACATGAAACCTGCTTATTTTTACTTGTCGACACTATCTTGCTTTATGCAAACATTGTATAACTTTTGTCTAGTGAGTACTTTTCAGGATGAATAAATGGGGATGCTGGCATAGGGCAATGTGGCTTGAGACTGAAGGTATGAACCTTTCATGCGGGAGCCAGGGCATGAGCATCTAACTTGGGGGAGGTGATGGAGACCTATGATGCCCTGATTTGCCATTTGACTAGAGTAAGATCGTACAACTCAAGGAATTCATTCATCTTGTGAACTGAAGGTACCCTAAAGGTAACTTACAACTGCCTGTGTTACAGAATCTAAAAGGGTGGTAGACACATTAGAACTATACAGCTGTGGAGAGTTAGAATGTGGCTGGTCCAGAGTCACATTGTTTTGGGCTGTCTTTAGCTTCTGAATACCCACCCACATTTGTGTTAGATCTAATGGCTTTGTGGTGTCAGGTAAATCCTTTCGGAATTGTTAACAGACCACTCGCTGCCACCAACCCAAGAGCTCTGAATGTCACTAGGTGGTACCTGAAATCCAGAAGGAAGTCTTTCCTTGCTTTGTTATAGCTCCCAACCTGGTGTCCAACTTTGTATGGAGCTGTATATGTTTCATGGCATTGTTTCCTTGTTGAGACACAAGAGTCCATGTCCCCTACTCATATTTGGGTCTATAATAAACTACCTCATACTCTATTAAAGGTGAGAGGGTGCTTTGTGTCAACAGGTTTCAGGGTTCACACTAGGCATTTCCTTCTATCCTGGTGGGGCATCTATTCAGCTGACTCAGTAGACAGGTTTGATACTTAATCTTGATGGCCAACTTGCTGGAATTTAGAATCATCATAGAAAAACCTTCTCTGGGTGTGTCTGTGAGGGCTTTCCCACATTGGTTTAGTTGAGGTGCAAAAACCCACCCTGGACATGGGCAGTCCTGTTGTATGAGCTGGGCTCCCAGACAGAATAAAAATGCAAAAGGCAGCTGGGTACCAGCACTCCACCACTCTCTGCTTCCTGACTGTGGTTGCCATGTGACCAGGCACCTCCTGCGCCTGCCCCTGCATCTTCCCTGCCATGATGGGCTGCATGCCCTGGAAGTGTAGGCCCAAACAAAGCTTCCTTCTCTGAGATGCCTTTGTTGGGTACTCTGTCACCAGTGTGAGACAAGTGTCTAATACAGATGAATACTCGAAAACTACTAAAGGGGAAAAAACCCACAACATTTGTTGTCTGATATATACAATGGTACTAGCAAGAGTCATTTATGTCCCATTTATGCCTAATTACCATATAGTGCAGTAATTATTATGATTAACTAGCTGACAGATGAGTTGGCTGAACATTTCATTTGATCTAGAAAGCACAGCACATATGGGCTTCATCTCCATCAATTCTCACCCTGCAGCACGGTCATTTGTTCATAATTTTGAGAAGTGACAAGCAACACCGGTCAGCAGTTTCAGACAACCACAACCAGTAGAGATGCAGAGCAGGGAAGTCACATAGTCTCAGCATTGGCAGCAACGGAGGAAAAATCCGTTAGTTTGTTGCCCCTGCCTTTTCAGGAGCATCACTAACAAAAAAACATGGATGAGACAATAGCTCAGGATAACTGAAAAGCAAGGTAGGCAGCATCCTGGGGAAAACCACCAGGCGTTGACTTCTGACCTCCACATGCAAGTGCATGAGCGCTCTCTCTCTCTCTCTCTCTCTCTCTCTCTCTCTCTCTCTCACACACACACACACACACACACACACACGAATGCACAATCCAAAGAACGAGTGAGTGAATCAGATGTGGTGCGTATTGCCAGTAATTCCAGCACTCAGGAGGCAGAGTCAGAAGGATCTCAAATCAAGGTCTAGCCTGGGCTGCATAGTCTAGAGAGAGAGAGGTGCTTAGTTGCAGTGCCCTGATGTCCTGGACTCTTCTGATTGATGCTGCACTAGATGGGGCCCTGCCTGTGGAGCACTCTGAGCCTGGGCAGCTGCACACCGTCTAAGGATATGAGTATATTTGACTTGAACTTTTTCTTATCCCATTTCATTTACTGTGACCAGAAGAACATGCCTTTTCTTGCTCCGTATTGTCCAGTTAAAAACAGAGCTGAGGGGTTTCATCTATACCCTTGCTTGGACTAACACATGATTTTCAAAATGCCAAGAAAATCTGAGGTACTTATAAACACACACACACAAACACGCACACACACACACACATACATACACACACACACATACACACTTGCATCTACGAAGACAAATTACAACTGCCTAGGCTGTGCTATTTCTGGTGTGCTAACCTTCATTTATAATGCTGTATTTATGTAATTGCAGTGCTGTAGTGGTGGATTAGGATTTCAAAGCACGACCCCAATCACCATCACAAGGAATGGGAAAGATGAGAAAAAAAAAAAAGAACGCAAAGCAATTAAAAAATCCTTGTAAATTAGTTTTCCCAGCAACTGTTGCCACGCCCAGGTCATGGGCTGCTCACTTCTGGGTGAGTGTTTGTGTGTGAGAATTTGTGCTTGTCTGTGTGCTCTTACTGTATGTCAGGGGCTGAGACTAGCCTGGGAATAAACAGCGTTTTGCTTGGAGATGAGCATCTTCTTGCTTGACACAGACTTTTCTGTTTAATTATCTGTGGACCTGGGTCAGGGGTCTGTCAGATGACCCATGCCAATGCCATCCTTCACACTCTTCTCTCCTTTATGGGTCCTTGAATGAGATGCCCGGAGGCTCAAAGCACCTTGTCCCCTTTGTTGGGTGGCTTGTCCACACAGCTCAAGGGCCTTGACTGCTTTGGTGGGGACACTGTTCCTCTTGCTTGCTCTAGCCTTGCAAACTTACTGAAATATCAAACCCCCTTTCAGTGCTGAGAAAGCTAAGGTAAGGGTCCCTCCTCCCCACTTTCTTAGACACAATATACTTTACCAAATCTTGAAACCTTAAGGCTATATGCATCCGATTTGGAGGCAGACTTCCCTGTCCCCAACCCCACCCACAACCTCAGAAAATTCCCCAGGGCTATCTCACATAAAAGTCTACTTTGAATAGCATATTTGGACATATTGATGAAGATATTTCTTTAGTGTGTGGATGTTTTTTAGTCTAAGAAGTTGTAGTTTAGGGGAACGGGAAGGAGTATTTTAAATTATAAATTATCATTTTTTTTCTGACCAAGGATCCCAATTTATTCATTCCTTTCTTCAAGTGAAAATCCCACTGACCCCCACCCCCCACTCCCATCCCACCTCCTCCCCTTTGGAGGCAGGGTGTCTTGCAGCTCAGGCTGACCCACAACTTGCTATGTGGCTGAGGATGAGCTTGAACAGCTGATCCTTCTGCCTCTACTCCATGACTTCTGGGATCTTAGGTGTGTACCGGTGAGCCAGGTTTATACTGGGCAGGCTATCAAACCAGGGTTTCCTGTATGCTAGGCAAGTCCTCTGCTGACTGAGCTACCACCTGAGCCTCTGCCTAGCTCTTCAGAACAAGAACATTCGTGTTTGTGGCTCACCAGTAGCCCACTCATCCTGTTGTGTCTGGTGATGGCTCCTGTGTGAGGTGAGGGGTAAAGAGAACAAACAGAAACGGGGGTAAGGGAGGAGCACTGTAGATGAGGACGGAGCACTGTAGATGAGGGCGGAGCACTGTAGATGAGGACGGAGCACTGTAGATGAGGATGGAGCACTGTAGATGAGGATGGAGCACTGTAGATGAGGATGGAGCACTGTAGTGAGGATGGAGCACTGTAGATGAGGGCGGAGCACTGTAGATGAGGATGGAGCTGTGTAGATGAGGGCAGAGCTGTGTAGATGAGGGCAGAGCTGTGTAGATGAGGATGGAGCACTGTAGATGAGGATGGAGCACTGTAGATGAGGACGGAGCACTGTAGATGAGGGCGGAGCTGTGTAGATGAGGATGGAGCACTGTAGATGAGGATGGAGCACTGTAGATGAGGATGGAGCACTGTAGATGAGGGCGGAGCTGTGTAGATGAGGATGGAGCACTGTAGATGAGGGCGGAGCTGTGTAGATGAGGATGGAGCACTTTAGATGAGGATGGAGCACTGTAGTGAGGATGGAGCACTGTAGATGAGGATGGAGCACTGTAGATGAGGATGGAGCACTGTAGATGAGGATGGAGCACTGTAGTGAGGATGGAGCACTGTAGTGAGGATGGAGCACTGTAGATGAGGATGGAGCACTATAGATGAGGATGGAGCACTGTAGATGAGGATGGAGCACTGTAGATGAGGATGGAGCACTGTAGATGAGGACGGAGCACTGTAGATGAGGATGGAGCACTGTAGATGAGGGCGGAGCTGTGTAGATGAGGATGGAGCACTATAGATGAGGATGGAGCACTGTAGATGAGGATGGAGCACTGTAGTGAGGATGGAGCACTGTAGATGAGGATGGAGCACTGTAGATGAGGACGGAGCACTGTAGATGAGGATGGAGCACTGTAGATGAGGGCGGAGCTGTGTAGATGAGGATGGAGCACTATAGATGAGGATGGAGCACTGTAGATGAGGATGGAGCACTGTAGTGAGGATGGAGCACTGTAGATGAGGATGGAGCACTGTAGATGAGGACGGAGCACTGTAGATGAGGATGGAGCACTGTAGATGAGGGCGGAGCTGTGTAGATGAGGATGGAGCACTATAGATGAGGATGGAGCACTGTAGATGAGGATGGAGCACTGTAGATGAGGATGGAGCACTGTAGATGAGGATGGAGCACTATAGATGAGGACGGAGCACTGTAGATGAGGATGGAGCACTGTAGATGAGGGCGGAGCTGTGTAGATGAGGATGGAGCACTATAGATGAGGACGGAGCACTGTAGATGAGGATGGAGCACTGTAGATGAGGATGGAGCACTGTAGATGAGGATGGAGCACTGTAGTGAGGATGGAGCACTGTAGATGAGGGCGGAGCTGTGTAGATGAGGATGGAGCGCTGTAGATGAGGATGGAGCGCTGTAGATGAGGGCGGAGCACTGTAGATGAGGATGGAGCATTGTAGATGAGGATGGAGCACTGTAGATGAGGATGGAGCACTGTAGATGAGGGCGGAGCTGTGTAGATGAGGGCGGAGCGCTGTAGATGAGGACGGAGCATTGTAGATGAGGACGGAGCACTGTAGATGAGGACGGAGCACTGTAGATGAGGACGGAGCACTGTAGATGAGGATGGAGCACTGTAGATGAGGATGGAGCACTGTAGATGAGGACGGAGCACTGTAGATGAGGACGGAGCACTGTAGATGAGGATGGAGCACTGTAGATGAGGATGGAGCACTGTAGATGAGGATGGAGCACTGTAGATGAGGACGGAGCACTGTAGATGAGGACGGAGCACTGTAGATGAGGACGGAGCACTGTAGATGAGGATGGAGCACTGTAGTGAGGATGGAGCACTGTAGATGAGGGCGGAGCTGTGTAGATGAGGATGGAGCGCTGTAGATGAGGGCGGAGCACTGTAGATGAGGATGGAGCACTGTAGATGAGGATGGAGCACTGTAGATGAGGGCGGAGCACTGTAGATGAGGATGGAGCATTGTAGATGAGGATGGAGCACTGTAGATGAGGACAGAGCACTGTAGATGAGGATGGAGCACCGTAGATGAGGATGGAGCACTGTAGTGAGGATGGAGCACTGTAGATGAGGATGGAGCACTGTAGATGAGGATGGAGCACTGTAGATGAGGATGGAGCACTGTAGATGAGGATGGAGCACCGTAGATGAGGATGGAGCACTGTAGATGAGGGTAGAGCTGTGTAGACCCAGGTGGAGCTGTGTAGACCCGGGTGGAGTGGTGTAGATGGAGGCTCCATTTCTGTTTGGTGTTCGGTATTTGAAACACAATCTTGTTGCTTTGTAGCCCAGGTGGATTCTCCTGCCTCAGGCTCCAGGCATACATCACCATGTCTGTTTCTCGTGCCTTTATATTTGTCATCACAGGCTCAAACTCACCAGTCCAGGAGCCTCTAGGCTGGCCTGTGCCGCTAACATCCAGCATTTATTTCTTCTGGTCTGACAAAGAGAGGAAGTTGGCAATGTCATTTTTTGACATCTTATATCCTGCCGGCTTGAAGATTTCTCTTGTGTGACTTTATGGTTCTCAAAATATTTTTAGGACTCACTGGAGGAAGCTCTTTCAAGAAATGAGCTAGGGAGGGGATGTGTTTGTGTTGGTCTGGTCTGGAGATTCGTGACTGATATCAACACAGAAAGTAGGTTGATGCCAACCCCCCCCCCCCAGACTGGAGATTGAACCTTATGTGTTAGACAAAGCTCTACCACCAAGCTCTAACCCCCAGTTCTTTTAATTTTGTAAATAAATAAAAAGAAATAGCAGAATTTAAATCACTGATACCCATAGCTTCTTCTTTTCTTTCTTTCTTTTTCTGATTTGAAACTTTTTTTTTTAAAATGGCAATCTACTTTTTTCTAGCCCATTCCACCCCTGCCTTCTGGTCTCTTGCTGAGCTGCCAGCAGAGATCTCTGTCTACACGTCTTTCTTCATCACAGATGATGGTTTTCCTGTATGGAGTAAGCTGGCATCCAGATGAATTAACCTCTGAGGAAAGCTGAGACACTTGTGGGGTGCAACCCAGTGGCGTGAAGCAGATCGTTTTCAATGTGGGGTTTTCTTTTTTGTTTTTTTATGAAGACAGTTTCTCTGGGTAGCCCCGACTGTCCTGAAGCTCACTCTGTAGATCAGGCTGGCCTCAAACTCAGATATCTGACTGCTTCTAAGGCAGATAGTTTTTTTTTTTTTTTTTTTACCCCCACTCCCTCTTAAGCAGTGGTTGTTTTTCTGTTATCTCTGCTTTGGTTCTAGCTGTTTGAGTCTCAAAGTCTACGGGTGGCTTCCGTGCAGTTTTATGATGCTAGAGATGCCAGCTGCAGCCATAAACTCCTCCGGTTCAGCTGTATCTGCTCACCACATCATGAAAATATATTTGGTTGTTTTTTCTCCCTGTGTGCCCTATGTGTGTTGTGGCCTCCAGGGACATTCCTTCTGTGTGCAATTCTCTTTCCCTTCCTGTTAAACCCATCATGGCTGCACCTACCGCTTCCTCAAGAGCATGCTGGCGCTTATTCCTTCTCCAGTGCAGGAAGGGACACAGGTGGCATTTACCAGCACTCTGCAAAGCCAGCCTGCCCCCACCCCCACGTGCTGCAATTAGATCACAGGACAGAAGGGATATTGGATATTGGAGTCAGATAACTTTCTGTCCTCAGAACCTTTTCCCTTATAGCGTTCTGGTCGCCTTCCCAGCAGGAGTGAAAATCTACTAAAGAGACATGCATGCCCCCTGCCTCCCCACCCCTCCTTTGGCTATTGGACTGTGGAGATAGATGGACCTCATGAAAGTAGAATTTCCCCAGGACTCTCATGCTAGCAAAAGGGAAAGGCTGACCCTGGGCTGACCCTGGTGTCTGTCAGAGGCGGGGCTTATCTCCTGGAAAGAGGTTCTGTAGAGCTCTGACAACTTGTCACACCACCTTGTGTAAGAGACTGGGGCGAGGCATTAATGGGTCGGCAAGGAGCAGGACTGCATCCTGAGCAGAGGGGCAGGTGTAATCATGTACGCGTCTTACCTTCCTATGTAGACCTAAGCCTCCCGCCGGGACAAGGCACTCGCAGAAGACAGACTGGGCTAGTCTTTGGCCCTCTCCTCATGGTAGCCACACTGCATGGGCCTCTGCTCTCTGCTTTCCACTATTGTTTTTTCCTGTTTAATGGACCCATTGCGGATGGGTAGCTGAGCACAGGTCCTCAGGGCTGCATAGGCCCGGGCTCTGACACTAATAACTCTGGTAGCATTTAGAAAGGACAAGAAACAGCACAGTGTCATTGTGTCTCATTTGATAATGTGGCCAGGTATCCTTGATTAAAATCAAAGGACTTGGAAGAGGGCAGACAAGCTGTAAATCTTGGAAGCTTCCAGGAAGAGAAAAGGAAGAAAAAAAGAAAACCCATGCCTTCTTGAGTTAGGGTCCCCAAAAGCTCACACCCTCAGCAATAGAGGTCAGTAAGCAGCTGCATGGGGGAGGGGTCCCCTAAAAAAGTGGGAAGACGGAGTTTTAGGGAAAATATGCTTAGGCTTTTGCCCAGTATCCGAAAAAGAAGCAAAGAAAAAGGAAAAATTTGCTTATGGCCAGGCTGCAAATCTGAGTCCTGATGGCAGCTCCCTCCAGGCCCGGGGTCCCAGGGTGGAGGACTCCATCAGGGATACACGGTTAGGAATAAAAATAGACACCGTTTATTAAAAGAAAAGGTGTTTGCGCGAAGGAGGGTGGCCTGTGTGTGAGCTGAGGGAAACGGTCCCCAAAGGAGGCGCACAACCCTTCACAGGACAGGAATGTCACACCACCTCTCCTATTTCACAGCTGCTTCTGTTCATGCTGAGAGGGAGCTGGTGCCAGCATCCCACCTTTTCAAGACTGGGACCCAGCCCATCAGGTGCTCACCTTCACACTTCAGTCCTTACTTATACCCTCTGGAAACACCTCTACAGACATGCCTCGCAATGTGTCCTAGGTGACTCTAAATCTAGCGAGGCTGACAAGAAGATTAACTATCAGAAGGCCTCATAAAATGAAATTTGCACTCTGCAAAATACTCTGTTGAGAGGGTAAAAAGGCTAACTGTGGACTGGAAGGAAATATTTGCAAATTACATATTTGACAAAGGATTTGCAACTAGAAGCTATAAAGGACTCTTACAATTTAAACCTGAATATTAAATAGACAATCCAACCTAGAAAATGGACAGAAGTTATCAACAGATATTTTACTGTAGACGGAAAGACAGAATGATGTTTAATGTCACGAGCCATCCAGGAAATGTAAATTAAATCCCTAATGAGCAACAGGATACATCTGTCAGAACAACTAAAATAAATTCTTAAAGATTTATATTATTTCAATTCTGTAAATAAATGTGTATCTGTGTGTGGGTATGTGCTTATGAGTGCAGGTGCCTGCAAAGGCCAGAAGAGGGTATCTGATTGCATGGAGCTGGAGTTACAAGCTCTTGGGAACTGCCTGTATGTGTGCTGGGAACTAAACTTGGGTCCCTTGGAAAAGCAGTAAGCACTCTTAAATGCTGGGCCACCTCCCCAACCCTTAACAAGGTCTCTTAAAATATTAAATAACACCAAATGCTGGAAAAAATTACAGAGAAACAACTATTCATGAGTTGCCATGATGTTTTAAAAACACTTTGGGAGTTTCTTATAGAAATAAACATGCACTGAATTTGATCATATCCATGGATTGTTGACATGAGCCTCTTCTAGATTAGGTTAGCCTCTGAGCATGCTTGTAAGGGAGAGTCTAGATAGTGTTCACAGAAGTGGGAAGAGCCACCCTAAATGTGGGAGGCACCATTCTGTTTGCTGAAGTCCTGGGCTGAATGAGAGCAAGCTGGACTCGGCATCCATCTCTGTCTTCCTTATGGCTGTGGGGTGACCAGTTGCCTCACACCCCAGTAACATAACTTCAAGGACTCAACCGCTGAACTGTGAGCCAGATTAAACCCTTTCCTCTCCAAGTGCCTTCCCTGGCATATTTTTTCACAACAACAGAAAAATTAATGAAGCTGGGCAGCTGTAACACATGCCTTTAATCCTGGCACTTAGGAGGCAGGTGGATCTCTGAGTTTGAGGCAAGCATGGTCTACAGAATGAGTTCAGAACAGCCAGAGATACACAGTGAAACCCTGTCTTGGAAAGAAAGAAAGGAAGGAAGGAAGGAAGAAAGAAAGAAAGGAAAGAAGGAAGGAAGGAAGATTACTGAATATACTGTACTATACAAAAGTTGCCTTTTTGAGTATTTATTCCAGGCAAATGAAAACTTACATTCACAACAAATCCACACAGTAATGTTTACTGCAGCTTTATTTAGTATAACCCCAAACTAGAAACAGCTCAAATTTATTGGATAGTAGAGTATGTAAACTATGGTACATCTATACCATGGAATACTACTCAGTAATATACAGGTACAAAATACCAAATCCATGCAATAACTTGGGTGGGACCCAAACAACTTAGACTGATAAGAAAATATCAAACTGAAAAGGTTACAATGTACATCTCCCACTTACATAAAATTCTTTAATAAATTATAGCAATAGAAGCTCAAAGATGTGCTGATTCTGTAATGTCATGGATTTTGACTGTGGAAGTCCCATGTATCCACATGAGGTAAATTGCTTAAGACCTAAGTATACACAGGCAGGGGGAAGAGAGAAAAAGAAAGAAAGGGAGAGAGAGAAAGAGAGAGAGAGAGAGAGAGAGAGAGAGAGAGAGAGAGAGAGATTGATTTGGTGAAATAAAACTAAGGTAAGTGGATTAACATCAATTTCCTGATTATGATATTGTATGATAGTTGTGTAAGATGCTTCCTCGAGGGAAAACAAGGTTAATTGAAGGAGTTCAGATCATCTCTTTGTTATTCTTCACTGACTGAAGCAGGATTAGAGCCAAAGGCACTTATAGAGGTTATCTGTAATTATCTCAGAATAAAAAGTTAAAAAAACAGAGCATCTCATCTCAAGTGAGCATCCTCCCTAGAGGACCCCAGCCAGGGCTAGGATGGAGCCTGCATCACTTCCTCTCTGGTGTAGACCAAGGCCAGTTCTTTGAGTCTTCAGGTCTTTGAAGGCTCTGTGTGTGTGGTGCTGCCCACAGCTGCCCACCTTAGTCCCCACTTAAAGTCTGGGACTGTAGCCTCAGGCACCAAGCTTCCCTAGAGCATGAGCTCTCTTCCTGGTGACCGCTGCTATGGTGGTTAGGGTCTGTATTCCTGTTCTCACACAGGAGTTCGATTCTCAAATACATGCTAATGGTATTAACGGGGCATAAGCTATCCACCCACTTATGTGTTGAGAGGAGAAATCCCATGACTTAGTGAGACTGAGACAAGATTATCAGGCAGGAGTTCCCCACGGCAGAATCCTGCTGCCTCGCTAAGCAAAGGGAGAGAAGCTTCCCCAGACAGACATGGGTGCTCTATGTCCTTACCCATCAGTAGACTCGCCATTGCCAAGTAAGTAAGTAACTCAGACCTTGTACCTTCACCACTTTGAGCTAAAAGGGACATCTTTTCTTTCTTTAAATACAACATTTATTTTTGTTTTTATTTATGGATGTGTGCGTGTGTGTATCTCTTGGTCAGTGTGTGAAGTGAGTGAGTGTGTGTGTGTGTGTGTGTATGCATGTGTGTGTGTGTGTGTGTGTGTGTATGCATGCGTGTGTGTGTGTGTGTGTGTGTGTGTGTGTGTGTGTGTGTGGTGTATGCACACATGTGTGTATGCCTGCCATGCCTGGTACCCACAGAGGCCGTACAGGTCTTTATTAAAGCAATTACAGCAACACGTCTCCCCACACAGTGTGCAAATACCCCACATTCCCTCCCTTTGTTCTTCTGTAGCTGCATCTCACATACCCACTCTGACCCCGTCTTGATGTAGCCGAGAATGACCTTGAACTTCCAGCCTTCCTGTGTCCACCGGGGATCACAGGCGTGCACTTTCACATGTGGTTTTATGTGGTGTTGGGAGGGGTCGAACTCAGGGCTCTACTTTCTGATCTGCATCCTCAACTATACAGTCATCTCACAAAGCTATTATTTTATCACAATTATTCCAACATCAACAAAATGAGTGAATGGCAAAGTCAGGTCATAACCTGTCACAAATTACCTAGTGGTTCACAGATGACTCAAAGTTCTTGGAAGAAGCAGACACCTAAGAGAAAAGACAATTACCTTGAAAGTGGACCAATCTTGACCAGACAAGAATCCTGAACACTCCTTCAATTAGAAGAGGGGAAACAATTTTAGTTACTTCCCAAAACAGAATGAAGACTACTGAGGTCAAGACCATCTATATATCTGATTCTCCCAGCTAAAGACAAAACTTGGCAATCGTTTTGAAGAGAATATTAAGAATTTCTTTTTCCATTTGTCACCCAGAATAGAAGTTAAATCCTAACGATAGTTATCAAGAGAAGCAAAATTGTCCTAACAAGAATCCCCTGGAATCTTTCCAAGACCTCAGATCTGCTTCTCCTTAGACATCCGCAGCGGCAGCTTACTCATTCTGTTAGTCTTTCCCTTCTAAGTCCACAAGAGCCCAGGTTTGGATGCAGGGATGCAATTGTAGCACTCCGAGAGACAGGAGAATCAGCATGGGTCACATGGTCCCCAATCTCAGAAAGGCTGGGATATAGCTGAATGCTAGGAGTTCAAGTCTCAGAGCTTCACAAAAATCAAAGTGTAAACACACACACACACACACACACACACACACACACACACACGATGGCGTTCATTTTCAGGTTGAATTGACTGTTTTTTGTTGTTGTTAGTTTTTATTTCTGTGTATGTGCGTTTCTCTGTGTGAGCGTATGCCCTATGCCAGATTCAGGTCCTTGGAGTGGCCAGAAGATGCCAGTAGAGATCCTCAATCTGGCATTACAGGTGGCCGTAAGCTGCCTGATGTGGATGCTAACAACTGAGCTCAGGTCTTAGTCTAGAAGAACAGTAGTTCTCTTAACCACTGATCCATCTCTCCAGCCCTGAGAAGCTCCAATGACTCTTATAGTACGATCATTTCTACCCAGAAGCCAGTGCAGCCACTACCGTTGCCAGACTTGTCTCCATCTCAACTGGAGTAGCAGAGGAATCTTTATTGACATTGCTTTTTGGAAATTTTCCTCTTCACAATAAGTTTAGTTCTTGGAAACATGATTTAGTTTTTCCCAACAAAATCTTGTAACATTGTAATACTGAATGTGAGCAGAGAGTTTAAGTTCTAAACTGATCATTTCTGATTCTTTTGGCCACTTTCTAAAAGTTTGGCCACACCAGACATTCCTTACTGAGGCACCCATTCTGCTGGCTAGGGGTGTTTGCAGTGTTGAATAAATCATAGTCTGACTTTCTCTTGATGTCATCGTTGTTATTGTTGTTACTGTTTTCACTGTTAATTTTGGCCATGTATGTCATTGTTAGAGCCAGATCTCACACTTGTGGGTTTAAAAAAATTATTATTGCCTAGGTTTCTCTCTTTATGTGCGATGAACCAAATGTAGCTTTCGTAATTTCTAGGCCAGGGGCAGGTAACAACCATATCTTGCAGAACTCTGTGCTGTGTTTGTTTCTGTTCTTAGACTGGGTCATTCTGTGACCTCTGCTGTGTGTTTGACTTTTTCAGAGGAGATGGGAACAGACATCTTCTCACCTACCATCCCAGATGGATGAAAGAAATTATTCTACTCAAGTCCAACATGGTGAAACAATGAGTCTATTGGGCTACTTACAGAAGCAGAGGCTAGGTCCATCACTGAAATGCTCACCCTAGTATGGGTGTCAACTCAGAACATTGCATCCTCCAGACTCTCTGCGCAGCCTGCACACAGCTCAGTGGGCCAGAGGGTTTGTAGACAGCTAGGCTTGTCGGAGAGTTTTCTCCCTGGATCACTGTTACTTCTATAACTTTGTGGAGGGATCTTGTGAGATTTGTTAATTTCAGGATGTGTAAGTTGTTTACTTCCTGAGTTTTATGATCCTTTCTCTTGGAGGGAATGTTCAACTAGAAAGAAATTGTCATACAACATTCTTCTGGGGTCCTTCTGCCTCAGCCTCCCAAGTGCTGGGATTACATGTATCAGCGTGCCCTGCTCTGAGTCCTGCAGTTAAATTGCAGTTAGTGGTGAATGTACAAAGAATTCCTGCATCTGGCTACATCACCAACTGACTCCTACCTCTATCTGTGGTCCATTCTGCGGCAGCAAGTGGCTGGTGTTATAGCTATCCCAACCTTCAGGAGTTTAAATATTATTTCCACTCACAGTTAATGTGATAATTGCCTGACTTACAACAACACACCTTACTGTGCTTAGCATGGGGCTTGATGTCAGCATTTCTGACTGTACAGTCTGTGATGAGGAATGCTGCCTTCAGCCCGGTAGCCAAAGGGATTGCTCTAGACAATTTATACCCTGCAGAACAGATGCTATGGTTTCATTATTGTGGACCACTATCAGTTCTAGCCAGAAGTCGGTGGTGCCAGTAGCCCTTGCCAAACTCATCTCCATCTCAAATGGAGTGAGAGACACAGCTTTATTGATGCTGCCTTCTGGAAATTTCCTACTTACCAATATGTTTCATTTTTGGAAACAGGATTTAGTCTGTCCACAAAAAAAAAAAAAAAAATCTCCTATACTGTTGAATATGAGGAGAGAGAGCTTAAGATAAGGGTTTTAAATTGCTCGTTTCTGGTTCACTTGGTCATTGCTAAATAGATAATTCTGGAAGATTAATTATGGTAATCCATATATTTCCACTTTAGTTGGATTGCCACATGCACCCCAATGCCTGGTCTGTCTATTCCAAACATGGCATCGTTTCAGTGACCACCAGAAACAGCACATTTCCAAAACTACTTTGCAAGCTCAGGTTCCAGACTAAACCCAACCCAAAATATATACAGCTGTGTTGCTTGGTCAGTGATGGAAGGAGGTGAGCCAACATCTGGGATGCTGTGAAAGCATCCAACAATGGTGCCTTTCTTTTCTTGGCGTGTGTACACGTGTGTGTGTGTGTGTGTGTGTGTGTGTGTGTGAGGGTACAAATTTGCATGTGTATGCATGCCTGTGGCGGTCAGAGGCCGACCCCCCCCAACCCAGTGCTCACTGATTTAGCTAACCTGTAGCCATCCAGCCCCAGAGTTGAGCTTTTTACCACCTCCTCCATCACTGCCATGCCTAGCTTTTTACGTGAGGGCTGTGGAATTTGAATTCAGGTCCCTGTGCTTACTTAACAGTCACTTGGTCAACTGACCCATCTCTCCATCCTCTCTTTTCTAGTTTGCTTCTTCTAGGATCAGAGAATAAAGAACTAAGCCGAGGTCCTGGATGGTGGGATGTTTATGTTTTCAGAGGAAGGAGAGCTCTTTATGGTTGTACTGTTTTGACATCAGAGACCCCAGCTGATCCTCACACCCAGCTCCAACACTCCTCTATACCTACTCAGCTTCCCCACTGCTTTCCAGACAAAATAAAATAAAAACAAGTCATCAAAAGGTCCAGAAAATTCAAAGAAAAGTGAAGGATAAGGAAGAGTTGCTGGGCCTTTGACATCAATTTCAGTCTCTCAGTGGGGACTTTCTCTTTATTTTCTGCTTCCTGTATTGAAAAGAAATGTATTTGATTTAAACTGGGTTTGTTACAGATTTTAGAGAAATGGGAATGTGGTTTCTAATATTACACTTTGTGTCACAAAGTTCCATAGTCACAAATCTGCAGAGAACCCAGGGCGTTGGGAAGAACCGTGTTTTCATTGAAATACATAACAGTTCCCAAAGATGTAGTTTAGTTCAGGAAAATGCAAAGGCCAGCATTCTAGCTGCTGTGATAAAACACCATGACCAGAAGCAGCGTGGCAAGGAAGGAGTTTATTCAGCTTACAACTCTCAGGTCATACTCCATCACTGAGGGACGTTGGAGTAGAAACTCAAAGCAGGAACTGGAGCTGATAGCACAGGCCATGGAGAAGTGCTGCTTACTGGCTTGATCTCCATGAGTTCTGTTTTCTTATAGCACTCAGGATCACCAGCCCAGGTGTGGCACAGAGAGCTGGGCCCTCTCACAGGCCAATCTGGTGGGGGCATTTTCTTCAGTCAAGGTTCCATCTTCCCAGATGACTCCAGGTCATGTCAAGTTGACAAAACAAAACAAACAAAAGAGAAACAAAACAAAACCTAGCCAGCATCCTTAGCAAAGGAATCCATGGAGTCCAACAAACACTGTTTGGAACAAGCAACAGACATGTCTTCAACAAGTTCAGGTGAGTGGGTGGCCTCAGATGCAAGTGCAATGAGACACCGAGATGGATTGCTGGGCGTAAAGAGTTTATTAGAAGAGCCATTAATGTCATGGGTAGACAGGCAGGTAGACAACATCATGGTGAGAGCTTTTAGGAGGACTCAGGGCTCCAGTGTCAAAGACAAACAGCATGATGGGAGTCAGGGCTCGGCAGAGACTTCTTTCCAGCCACCTGTGCTTTCCTTTTTTTAAATCAAGACCGAAAGTCACTGAAAAGCAAAATAAAACAAAACATTCAGAACACTAGATCTTCTCTGATGGGTTTTGTAGCTTAGATTTCCCCCTTAGTCAGTCACTCGTAGACCATGGTGGGGTGGCTTGACTGTTCCTAATACCTTTTGCAAATGGCTGCCTTTGTCTTGAACATTTAAGACGTCATTGGTCTGATAGGGGCTCCATACTTCCATGATAACCAAAGGCAGCATTTGAAACAGCTCACCTTTGACTGGTGGTGGGAGGGGTTGCTTTAAATGAAACTCGCTAATCAAAGGTTTGCAATGTAAGGAAGGATACTTCACTGAGTAATTGGTTGTAGCAACTGAGTTTGCTAGAGATGTTTTTCTTTCTTTCCCAGTTCTTAAGTTCTGTGGCTCTTTGTGTGAGTGGGAGGTGATGGGAGACAGGGGGAGCGGGGAAGGCCTTTTCAGAGTCTCACAGTTAAGCCTTTCCTTTGCTCTGGTTGTCTATACTGCCCGAGGCTCTAACACCCTCATCTGTGAACCTGTGGAGGGGGAGAGGGCTGCATTCTATTTTTGTGCCCTTCCCCTTGAGAACTTACATCTTCATTTAAAAGCAATCAGGCGGGCCCCCGAAAGGACTGGAGAAAGCATGGCTTTTAATAGCTTCTGCCATCAAGACTCTCACCGGCCGCTCAGGCTGCCTCACACTGGTGTGGGGTCTGATGTGGCAGCTTTCACTTCCACCTGTGCGATTTAAAATGTTTGCCCTTTTCAGATTTAAAAAAAGCAAGTCTCAAAGGACGGCAGGGGTATCCGGGGCCGTATAATTAGCAGAGACGATGTTCTTGAAAACGTAACTGATTCATCCCATTAATTAGGGGGCAGCTGGCCTCCATTGCTAGCTTTGGGCCTCCATTTGTATACGCCTCTGGGAAATTGTCTCTGCACACAGCAGTGTATGTTGCCCACTTGGGAATTCTGGGGCTTAATTGACTCCAATCCACCCCCTCGCCACACACACACACACACACACACACACACACACACACACACACACACAGAGCATTAGTTTTTCAGATACCATGGAGCTGATGTGCAGAGCTGGAGGGACCAACAAGACCATCATGGACAGAAACGAAGCCTTACCTGTAAGACCCTCAGAATGAGGAGTCTTCCAGGTTTGGTCGATATCCCAAGAACTCAATGTCCCGTCCAGTTGCTGCAAAACGCAAGAGGCTTTAATGAACAGGAAACATTTGCGCAAACCGGCTCCTCCAGCACGCAGGCTAGAGAGAAGCCCCCTCTCCTGGGCCCAGGTGTTTTTAAAGGCAAACCCACAAGCTCAGGGAGGGGGTGGGGCCCTCTGTCCATTGAGTACGTGACCCTTGGAGGCCGGATGGTCTCGCTATTAGGGTCAGCAGACCTTAGGGCTTCAGGTGTGCTAATTAATCTTGTCTGGGCAAACCAGAGTTACAGCTATCTCTTGACCCTATTTACCACCTGTTGACTCACAGGAAAGGAGGGGCAGTGTGAATTCTTCTTATCTCAGGGCCTTGTGAGAGGAAGCTAGCAAATTCCAAGGAACAGATATTGGTTTCTAGGTTAGTCCATCATTAACATTACTTTTTAGGTCTTTCATTCCCCCCTTTTTCTCTTGTCAATAGTTTTAATCTTATGACTATGGAATTAAGAAGCAGCCTCCTCTTGGCTCCGGAGGCTCCTGTACTGCTATCTAAGCACCATAATCTGGACAGCACTCGTAACAAAAGTCATAACAAAAGTAACAATTTTTCCAATAGTAAGCAACAAGAGAGAAAAAAAAAATGGGCAGTTTTAAGAGGCTGTCCCTGGGTCCTATAACCTGGAGTGGCGTGGGGGTGGTTCCAGAGGAGGAGGACCGAGTCTCAAGGTTTCTGTGCCGTGACATCTAATGTAATCTGGATCTCCAACTTGGAAGTGATGTAAAACTTCCAAGTCTCCCGCCTCGTAGGTCTCTCAGAGTTGTTTCCATGCTCGTTGTCTCACCCACTCGAGCACCTTAAGCCTAGCAAACAGAGGCTTAAGAGAACAGCACATCAGCACTATGTACAGAGGTAATTTCCACCAGTGGAGGGCCCCCACAGAGCCATTTATAGGGGTTCAACCTAAATGGTCCAGGGGTGTTTCTAACCCTGAAAAGCATAAAGGATAGGAGATAAGGGCCTGTGTAGATACTAGATTGAGAGTGGCAGACACATGGTCAAGACCCAAGACCGTGGTCAAAGTAGCAGAAACCAAGGCCAACACAAGCAGAAAACCTGCATGGAAGAGGCGGGTGTTTGCTGATGCTCGAAGATGTGGGAGAGGACTTGGAAGTTGGTATTGTTGTTGGGTAGAGTCCCAAAGGCCACTTGGCATGACCCAAGTCCAAATTCAGTGTCTCTGTTAAATTGCCTAGAAAGAAATACTTCTCAGAGAGCAGCCTCAAGAGCATTTTTACAGGGAGCTTTTAAAGGCAAAGAACACAAAAAATTACACCCTGGTTGGCAGTTTCAGGGCGAAGTAAAGCAAGCAGGCAAGCAGGCAAGCAGGCAAGCAAGCAGGTAAGCAAGCAGAAGCCAAAAGCATGCAGTTAGCTGGGGGCTTTTGGACCCAGAGTTTGTAGAACAGGGTTGACTGCTCTCCCATGAAACTTCTCATGGTGGAGGTAGAAAAAAAAGGGTGTGGGAGGGGAATCAGGTTCAGGTTCAGCTAAAGATGGCTCCAGATAAGACAAGATTGAAGAACCCTTGCCATGTCACAGTTCAGTGCCATGTGAGGACATTCTAGCCCAGAGGTGCTCAGCCTTAATGATGTCACCTGTAACTCCAGGCAGGAAACAGGGTGCAGAGTAGCTGGCAGAGCTCTTTGTGAGGGGGATGTGGGGACAGAATTAGCATTTTCTTTCCTGGACCTGCCCTATAACAATTGGCTCCTAAGAGGAACTTTTAATGTTTGGGATCTGGGGATCCATGGGTGGTGACACTGTGGAGTCTCCACAGGCCTTGCCAGGGATAAGAAGGGAACAGCCATGAGGACATGGCAGTTAGAGATTCCTGGGCCCCACATAAGCTTCCTGAACACCTCAGCGTGAGCAAACATGAAGGTCACAGCCTGTGTCCCAAGCCAGGTTTGTCCACTTTTCCTCAGTAAGCCAATTAAGCAATACACAGTTAATAATGGGAAGCAGAAAAAGGATATTCAGTCAGTGTGGCCACATCAGCAAACCAGACAGAGAGATCCAGGGAGTCCCCAAATCCATCCTCAGGATCCTGCATGGACTAAAGTTTAAATTGAAGGTCAAGGGTTTGCATATCTAAGCAGTCTGGCTAAGGTGTGTCTCATTCTGTAAGGTGGTCTGCCAAGTTGTCAGAACTCTATGATTTGTTTTTCTTGGGGATAAACCCCCCTCTGGCTGGTACAATGCTTCCATCTTCCCCTTCGCCCATCATGGGATTTCTGGGAAAATTTCTTGTTGCCCATTGTCTCAGTAGCACAGTACACAAAGGGAAGAGGTAGGAGGGTCTCCTTGGAAGGTTTGCATTCCTGCCAGGAATGCTGTAGGGTCACAGGGTGGCGGATGTGTGTTATGGTTTTGCAATCGGCGCCTGTGTGGATGTGTTGATGGACGGGGACCCCTGATTACAGTCCCAGGCCCAGCTCACCACCAGCAAGTGACTAGGATTTGTTTTAATTCTTGGTACAGATGAGAAGTCACTGTGGGAAAAGAAGGAATTTGGAGTGGAATACGCAGAGGAATAAGCTTTGCTTTAAAATCCTGATGTGAGGCAATAATTAGCTTCCTGATGGGGGAAGAAAACCTTAGTGTCTCCATGCAGTAAAATGAACGCATGGAATTTCAGTCTCCCCAAGATGGTCTACGCTTGCAGATTCTTTGCTGGTCACCTGAATGAAAGCCTTTCCACTGTTCCCATGTCCTGGGAGAAGATCCATCAGAGCATACCCAGAAAAAGGTGTCGTTCACACACGGTACGCTGCCTCCCTAGCCTCTAATTTGCTTGCCCTTGAGTCAGTATCTTACTCTTCTCAGAATGTTTCTCAATGCCTGCCAGTCTCAAGCCCCAGAAGAGAGCTATCTGTTGCTGAAGAGTGTTTCAGCCAGAAGTGGTCCATCGTTCCTCCAGCCAGGGCACGGTGCTGCTCAGAGATCTCGTTATAGGCGGAAGCAAGCTTACACTCTGCACTAGAAGCAAAGTGCAGTGCATGCTGGGAAAAACTCCCTCCTGGGTGATCTTCCAACTGTTTGGGATGGTTCTGACTCCTTGCAAAACAACTCTTTCTCCATTACTAAGGTGTGTGTGTGTGTGTGTGCGCGCGCGCGTTCGTGGATCTATGCATGTGCTTGTGTTATGTACATGTGAATATATGCATGTGTTTATGTTTATGTATGTCTATGTAACTGTACGTGTGTGTGTGTGTGTGTATGTGTTTTTTTTTCCATTTCTCCCATACCACAGACATCATACCTGCTCTCATGAGGACCAATATCTCTGTCTAGACATGCTTTGGGGAGATGCTGTGGTTTAGTTAAGTGTCCCCCAAGGCCCACCTGTTAAATTCTTGGTCAACAGTGTAACAGGACTTTCTTTGGACTGCCAGCTCCTGAATAATGACATGGAGACTTCTTATTAAGTATGAAAGCTTGGCCTTAGCTTAGGCTTGTTCCCAGCTAGCTCTTCCGACTTAAATGAACCCATTTCTATTCATCTATGCTCTGCCGCATCGCTTGTTACCTCTTCTGTGTACTTTACACCCACTTCTTCCGTGTCTGGATGGTGAATCCCTGCATCTCCAATTCCTCCCCTGAGGTCCTCCCTCT
This sequence comes from Phodopus roborovskii, assembly GCF_943737965.1. Taxonomy (NCBI): domain Eukaryota; kingdom Metazoa; phylum Chordata; class Mammalia; order Rodentia; family Cricetidae; genus Phodopus; species Phodopus roborovskii. Next base: position 4,015,394 of record NW_026125295.1, read on the forward strand.
CCCTGAAAGCCTCCAAGGATTCTTTCTTGCCTAGCTATTGACCATTCGTCTCTTTACTAAACCAATCAGAAGGTGCCTTAGACAGGTGAGGTAAAGCAGAGACATCTTCACACAGTGTGATAAAATGTGCTGCAACACACCAACCAAATGTGCTGGAACCTACAGGAGGTGGGGTGGGTAAGCTACTCCGAGTGTGCTCTAATGGGGATAATGGAGGCCTGGCACCTTACCCTCTCAACTTTCTGGATGCTGTGAGGTGAGCAACCTGGCCTGCTGGGCAATTCCACCAAGATGCTCTGCCTCATCATAGGCCCCGAAACAACGGAATCAACCGACCATGGTCTAAACCTCTGAAAACAACCTTTCTGCTTTGATCATAGGGACATTTTTGCCATGATGAAAAGCTGAGTAGCTTGGAGAATACAGCAAGAACAAGTTTTTAGCAAGGACCACTTTGTACTTTAATGGAGGTATCCTGGCACAACTTATTTCTAATCTTAAACTTTGATAAAGCAAAGGGGCCTAAATTTAACCTGGTATTAATGGTGTCTGAGAAGCAGTCAGTCCATTTCATGGCTTGACATTGGATCAAGGCTCTGACTTCCAGGAGAAACAGCTAGACATCAGTGGGGTGTTCTAGGGGAGTACTGTGTAGCAGAAGCTGATTAGTGATGGGCGTGCTGCAGGTGCTGTGTGAGCCTTGCCCTTCCTCCGCCATCTGGATAAATCCAGGCTTCATCCCTTGGGCTGGGAGACCTAGAAGAACCACAGCTGAGAACAGGCAGAGAAGGCTAGACATGCTGGCGGGCTGGGAGAGTCCATGGACACCAGAAGCCTCTGTTGCTAGAATAAACGTTTGACAGACAGTAAGGCTAAAAATTCTGGAAGATTTTAGGTACAAAAGGCAGATGGGGCCAGCCTCCATCTTGGAGACAGAAGCAGACAGAGTTCAATGAAATGGTTACCGATGAAAGCGTTTCAAAGCTGCTTTTATGCCCTTTAGGTGAATCGCCTTTCCGAAGGTGCTGTGTGGAACTATTACAGGGAACTTTGATCTTACTTCCTGCCTTGATTTTTATCATCCTTATACATCAGTAACACCCTAAGTCATGTCACGTCACACTTCCCAATGTTTATCCTTATCTCCAGGTTGACCTTCCTTCTTCCTTTCGTCCTTCCTTCTTCTCCCCCTCCCTCCCTCCTTCCTTCTTCCCTTCCTTCTTCTCTTCCTTCTTCCCTTGTCTTTGAGACTGGGTTTCTTGTAACCCAGACTGGCCTTGATCCTCCCATCTCCACCTCTCTGGTACCACCATATCCAGCTTACTTGGTGCTGGGGATGCAACCCAAGGCCTCATACACACCAGGCAAGCACTTGACCAACTGAACTATAATATTTGCAGTCTCTGTATTCAGTGTTTTTTAAAAATGAAGCACTATTGTGATGGAAAGAATGTTGTAATTAAGTAAAAGACAATGTTCTCTTGTGTCTGAATTTCTCCGGATAAACTAAGATCTGCTATAAAATTAACTTTACACAAGAACCATGGATACAAGTGGTCTTGATGCTTATTCTAAGCCCTATGGAAATGTAATGATAAAGGACACTGGTGTCTTCTCATTGGTACAATGGGGACATTACAAGGTGCTAGATTCAATTATTCTCTCTCACTCACTCACACTCCGTGTGTATGTGTGATGGAGTATGTGCATGCAGCACAAGTGTGTTTTTACGACCGTGTCTCTCACCGAACCCACAGCTCATCCATCAGCTAGTTGGAGATAGCATCCACCTGTCTCCACCTCATGATACTGAGATTGTGTGTGCACCACCATCCCCAGTGATTTTTCTTGATTCTCAGGTCCGAACTCAGTGCCTCATCTCATAAAGCAAGTTCCTTGTCCAATGAGTCATTCTTCCATTTCATTCCCAGAATATAATAAAGTTATGTTTCTGCCTCCATGTGTCAAGTAGTCCCCTATCTGGCACACAGTTAGTAATCAGGCGATGGTCACAGTGTCTGTCTAAGGGACAGACTTAATTCCTCCAAACATCGTTGTTCCTAGAGACAAACAGAAATTCACAATTCTTTGTTATATTTCTGTAATGTTCCTGAATGTATCTTTCACAGGCATGTGTGTGTGTGTGTGTGTATGTGCTCACACATGTGCCTTCACTGTGTAACATGAACTATGCCAGTGCAGTACATTAGTGTCCTCCAAACTTTCTCTTATAATGTGCTTTCTCTTCGGCCTTCTTTGGAGGCCTAACCATGGGGTTCAAGTGTCACTTAGACACATCTGTTAGAGAATATGCTTGGAGAGTGGAAAACACTGAGTGGTGTGTAATGAGATAAAGTGCTCAGTGATGAATTAAAGGATGATTTAAAGCCCTCATTATAGCCATCTGTGTTAGCTTCCCATTACAAATTAAAATATCCATCTTGATACACATTTAATTTCTTCCAAAACACCTGTTCTAAAAGGAAATGTACTTTTTACATCATTGAGATGGCAACATTTCGAAAATATTTCACTTTATTGAAAATTCAGTTATCTTCCAGGATAAATGTTCTCACATGTCATTGTGTGTGTGTGTGTGTGTGTGTGTGTGTGTGTGTGTGTGTGTGTGTGTGTGATCAGTTCCCAAACAAAAATCCTGGGTAACAGACCTTATCCACTATTTTCTTCACCCTGGCTGTTCTGGAACTGACTATGTAGACTAGGCTGGGCTCGAACTCACAGAGATCTATCTGCCTCTGTTCCTGAGTGCTGGGGTTAAATGCATGCACTATCATTACCTGGCCAGAATTATTTCTAAGTCATTGGTGAGTGCTTTTGGTTTTTTTTTTCACCCATAAACACACACACACACACACACACACACACACACAGTTGAAGGATAAATGTGATCAGTTAGCGACTATTGACTTGGGCGGGTTAATTCATCCATGGGAATTGCAGCGTTCATTCTTATAGCTTGGATTCACTGTTTATTCGGTACTTCATTTCCTTTTGTGCCCAACAGACACTTCATAAACAATCCTACTTGTAGGAGCAGGAGAGTTGGCCCAGTCAGTGAACTGCTTGTTGCACAGCCATTGGGACCTGAGTTCTGATTCCCAGCATCCACATGAAAAGCTGTGCACTTGGGATCCCAGTCCAGGGGAGGCAGGCAGGTGGATCCCTGGAGCTTAACCAAATCTGTGAGCTTCAGGATCAGTGACAGACCCTCCTTCCGGTGGCGATCAATCAAAGAAGATACCTGACATCAGCCTCCACATACATGCTCACATACATGCCTACATACATGCTCACATACAAGCCCATATACATGCCTACATACATGCCCACATATAAGCCCACATACATACTCACATACATGCCTGCATACAAGCCCACATACATTGCACATGTGTACCCACACACACATGTGTAGACACACAAAATATTCTGGTTGCTTGGTTGCAAAGTGCACTGGCAACTTGACTAATCTTTCTGCCAACCCAGAAGTGAATATATGATATGGGCATCTTCAGACTACACAAAGAGAATTCTGCCTTACCATTGCAGCATAGTCTAGGCACTGTTTCCATAACTGCGTAGCAATTTAAATATGATGATTTGTGAGCCCTGCCACAAGGAGCGCAAAGATTTCTCCTCCTTCATGGCTTCCTTTAAAACATCCCCATAGAACAGAAGGGCTGCTGGCAACCTTTGGACGCTCCCTGACTGCCTGGAAGGGACTGCTTAATTGAAGCAGTGACCTTCTTCCCTTTTCCATTCAAAGATCACCTTTGCCCCCTGAATGGGACATCAGGGGAAGGATTTCTGCCTTGGAGAATTAGATTCTCCTGTCTCCGTGTGTTATATACCCTCCCTGGAGTACATTAAAAAACCATGAGATGCAAAACAACCAAGGCTTGTACTTTATTAGCTTCCAAACAGAGGTTCTTTGAAGGCATGATATTCGGGTTCAGGACGGCCTGCATTTAAATACATTTCCAAGCCATTCTAAGATTCTCACTGGAGCCCAGTGTCCATGAACTCACTGCCTGCTACTTTCCAATGCTTACCTCTACACTGTCTTGGATTGTGGCAACTGTGCTACCTGTGAGCCTTCCTCCTCCAAGGCAGGGAGAGGGCTCAGAGGGGAGAGGGCACTTGGCCCCTGGGAGGGGAACACAGATAGTTTGCTATGATAGAGATTTCTGAGCATCAGATCGATGTGTGGAGGAAGATACAGAAATGATGAGGGTCATAAAAACCTGTGGTGATATTCCTAAGTAGGGGGAGAGGCCATGGAGGATTTCTAGACAGGTGATAACGTCAGGTTTCAGGTTTGGGAATGTAATTGTTAATGCAGTCATAGTAATATATGTGTTCAATCCAACTAACATCCCTTCCCTCCCTTGGCACACTTCCCTTCTTCCAGTTTCTCCTCCCAAACTTCCCTGCGGTTTCTCCTCCCCTTCCCTTCTCTCCCCTCCCATCTCCTGTCTCCTCGTCTCTCCCTCCCTTTATTTCTCTTTCATATTTGAGACGATCTCACTAAGCAGCCCAAGCTGACCTTGAACTCACTATGTACCCCAGGCTGCCCTCATACTTGCGGCAATCCTCCTGCTTCAACCTCCTAAGGGCTGGGACTATAGGCACATGCGTCCCCACCACCCAGCTCTCTGCCTCCTGTTTTGCTGTTGAGGCTTTCGCAGGCCATCTCAGCTGTGGAGACCAGAGGCCCACGAGGCTTTCCCCTCAACTCAGCTGCTCTCCACCTGCCTACTTTTTACATCTTACGCTCTTATTCGTCCGTCTGTTTGTTTACTGCGTGCTTGTGCGCACACATGCACAAACGGAGGTCAGGGGGTTACTGGTGAGAGCCATGTTCTCTCATCACATAGATCTGAGGCTCAGCCTCAGGTCATCAGGCTTTGCAGTTTGGGATGAGACCAGCGGACAGCACCCACTACCGCCCCCTCCTGGCTGCTACAGTTGAACCTGGCAGCCACTATCTGCCTTAAGCCTTGTGCTTTCTCTTGAAGGAGGGGGAGGGGGTTCTGTGTAAATTAGGAGGGTTACATTTGAGAATGCCTGCCGGAGAAACACAGAATGACTGCAAGTAGTACTTAGCCCCCCAGTGGAGGCTGAAGTGGGATCTGTTTGTGAAGAAAATTGATCTGGGGGCAGAGAGGCAGAGGGAACGGAGTGGTCTAGGCTAGGTATTTGGGGAGGGCTTATTGAGTTAGGTAGATAAACGGGGAGCAGCATTGAATTTGCATTGACCTGCATTTCCCCCTAAAATTAATTTATCTTAGAAATTAAATCTAGCGTGTCAGCTCGCTATTAGTTCTTTTCTCATAAAAGGAGGAAAACAGGACAAGAAACCCACATCCCTGATTTCGAGGATGACAAAACTTTCTAATAAGCCCAGCCTGGAACCCTTTCAGTGGCTTCTTTGCTTCTGCAAATCTCCCGAAGGAGGAAGGACAGGGGCAAGGGGAGGGCGAGGAGGGGGAGGCTGTAGGGATGGGAAGAGACTCAGAGAGACCCGGTTTGGCTCTGGAGCCCTGGCCCACAGTTATTACTGAGAACTCTGGGTACGGATGAGACAGCCATGCATGGCTGGTTTCCATCCCCAGGAGCCCAACCACGTAAATTGTCCTCTGACCTCCACATATGTGCTGTGACATGGGCCTGTGCATATGTACACATGCAGTCACACTCCTGAATAAATTAATGTATTTTTTTAAATCCACTGTCCTAGGCTTTGAAGATAGCTCATCAGTAAAGTGCCTGTCTTGAAAGCGTGAGGACCTGAGTTCAGGTCCCAGCATCGGTACAAAAGAAGCCAGAGGCAGTGGTGCACACTGTGAGTCTGCCACTGGTGAGGTGGACATGCGCTTGATGCCCGGGGCTCGCTGGCCAGCCCTCAGCTGGTCAGCCCTCAGGCTGAATCTGGGAGCTCCAGGCCATTCGTACAGGAACACACAGACATGTGTGAACACCACACACATGCACGCGTGCATGCATGGGTGCACACGCATGTACATACACGTGCGCACACACACGCACGCACACACACGGATCCCAGAGCTCTGTGAGCTTTCTGCCATTTGCCATTCTTGAAGTCCCATTTTGTGGAAACCCTCCTGGGCCCTGGCCAGTGCCCCTGGTGAGGAGCTTACAACAGTGACTGACAGCTTCTTGCTGTACAAAGCAGGCCTGGTATCTGACAGACAACCATGTCCTACGTGCTGAGCACTGCACACACGTTTCTATGTGACTTTACAGATCCTGGGTGGCGGTCCTCCCAGGACCACAATCTTCCTAACAGTTTTCTTGCTTGTATGTGTCTAAGTGCAACACAGTATTAGACACATCATGTTCCTGATAGGAAGAGTTGAAATGCAGCGAAAACATCCAGATATAATGTGACACCCAGATTCAGTGTGAGGTCTACATGCGGTGTGATATCCAGACACAGTGTGATATCCAGATGTGGTGTGACATCCAGATGTGGTATGACATCCAGATGTGATGTGCTACCCAGATGCAGTGTGACATCCAGATATAGTGTGATATCCAGATACACTGTGACATTCAGAGGTGATGTGACATCCAGATGTGGTGTGGCCTTTAAGGGAATCAAGGTATTTCTAAGTCAGTGCTAATGGCTTTGAGGCTGAGGGCCTGGTGAGATCTGTAGCTCTCTAGGGGACAGCTTAGCCACTCTGGTGGCCACGGAGACGCAGCTGCCTGTGCTTTGAACTTTCAGTCTGGCATCCAGAGAGTCACATCATCACTCCAACTGACCTTTTCCACACAAGTTGTGAAAGAGCTGAAGAGAGCAAAGGACCTGGTTCTTGATCAGTTTGTGTGACTCAGGGTAAAAAGCATCAGTTAGTATCTGTACAGTGATAGGTTCAGAGTGTAGACCGTTCATCTCTTCTACAGTGACAGAGGAAAAAAGTCAGAAACCAGAACACTTTTCAAACACATTGACTGAGCTGTCAAAGAGGCAGGGCATAGAATAGAAGACAAAGCTCAGTTCCTGGCCTCAGATGCTGTCTGAGGATGCTCCTACCTCTCTGTTTCATAGAAACTAGCAGTCTGTTTGTACTTTCCAAAGGGTTTACCTGATGGTCTCAGGTAAAGAGGAGGGCAATAAATGGCATTGGGGGGTGGGGGATAAAGATGAACCAAGACAGCATGTTTCTGGACTTGCAACATTCCAGCCACTCCACATCACTGATGGTCTAATTGGTCCATCAACCTTTCCAGTCACAGCTTCTTTGCAGAAATTCTTGTTCTCATGGAGTTCTGGAGAGGAGCTCAGCAGGGTAGTGAGGTGTACTTGCACACCTCAGGTCATGCTCAGAAGATTTTCCTTATGACTCAAAATCAGAGAATTATGGCTCTAAGCACAGGAAATAGTCATCTCATTTTGTTTTAATTTCCTAAACCCCAGAAAAAAAATTGAGTAGATATTATGTGGAAGACTCCATGGGTTGAGGGTTCCTCCAGACACAAAACTTAAATTGCCTTAGGCGCTCTTTTGAACAGCTGCTTTTAGATTGGCAGGCATTAGCCCATGCTTCTTCCCATAATAACATTTCTCAGTGGTTGAGAGCATGTATTATTCTTCCAGAGGTCTTGAGTTCAGTTCCCGACACTCACATTGGGAGGGTTACAAACACTTGTATCTCTGGCCACAAGAGACCTGACACCCCCTTCTGGCTTCTGTGGGTACCCCCACACAATTGGCATGCACTTGAAATTTAAAGATTTGAAGTGACAGGAGAGATGGCTTAATGATGAAGAGTGTATACTGCTCTTAGAGAGACCTGGGTTTGGTTCCCAACACCTGCATGACCCCTCCCAACTCTAACTCCAATTCCAGAGGATCCAGTGTGATGGGAGATGTCATTCTGTAAATATGTTTCTCATACTGGTTAATGAATAAAGCACTGTTGGCCAATAGGAAAGGAAGACAGGAGGGACTAGGAGACTAGAAGGAAAGAGGAAGTAGTAAGGAGGAGTCAAGATGGAGAGTCTGGAGAGAGCTGGACGCCAGCCAGCTCTCCGAGGGTAAGAGGAGACCACATGGAAATACATAGATTAGCAGAAATGGGTTAATACTTAAGACAGAGCTAGCCGATAAGAAACAAATACCTGGCCAACCGCATTATATCAAATACAGAGTCTCTGTGCGTTAATTGGGGCTGGCGCGTGGCGGGACAAGACCAGCGGCGGGAGGAAAACCTCACTCCTTCTACCAGTGCCCTCTTCTGGCCTCTTCAGGCATTGCATGCACACAGTGCACATACAGCTCATGCAGGCAAAACACCCATACACATAAAAAGAAATTTGAAAGATCTTCAAGTTTTGAAAAGATCACAGAAGACAAGGAGAGGAACTTCATTTTACCATTCAGCCTCAGAATCCGTGGGTGTGTTGCCTCCTACCTGAATTTTATATCCAGAATAGGGGAGAGATTGGGGGGGAAGGGAGGGAGGGAGAGGAGAGGAGGAGTATTGGGGGGGGCAGCACCATGGAGTACCAGAGACAGTGAGCAAGGAGAAGGTCAAAGCTGAATGACCCAGAGGACGGAACCAAACCCCAAGCAAGGAGGGAGATCTACTGCTCCTGGTACTATCCCAGACTCTAGCTGGGCCCTGATAAGGGTTAGCTTCTGGCCTAAGTTCCACCAAAGATCCTCTGTGCCTCCACGGGAGTCTCCCCTGGCCTGTGCTAGTGTGAACAGATGTCTGTCTCCTGTAACTGAGAACATAGGTTTCCAAGTGGATTTCCCATCCACAAAGTTAGTTGCATGAGAAGCTCCCCCTCGAAAGTCTACAAAACACACTCAGTTCTCATGGAGTTCCCCCAAACACAAGTAGTTAAAGTCGTTCTTCAGAGGCACCCCGCTTTCTTCTGCTTTCTTCACAGCATATTAGACGTTGGTATAGTCTATGTACTGCACACATGTTACGAGCAGTTTTTCCAGCCAGCCTGGTCCCATAGCCGCATCAGCCCCAAAGTAACACAGAGATGCTGTATTAGATGTAAAGCTGTTGGCCTGTTATTAGTGTTTCTTATTGGCTAGCTCTGTCTTAAATATTAACCCATTTCTGTCAATCTAAGTGTCTCCAAGTGGTCTTATCTTACCAGAGAGAGGGTCCAGACCTTCATTCTCTCAAGCCCCTACATTTTGCCTCTCCTCACAACATCTCCCAGAATCCTCCTTGTCTCCTAGTCCCACCTATCTTGCTTTCCTATTTGCCAACAGTGCTTTATTCATTAACCAATAAGAGAAACATATTTACAGGACGACATCTCCCATCACACACATGCAGCCCTTGGGCTACCTCATACCTGAAAAGGAAAGATTTATTCTGGCTCACTGTATTGGGAGGATTTGAGTCTGTCATGGCAGATGAGGTCCGTTGATAGGAGCTTGCTCCTGTAGCTTGTCTATGTAATAGTGGACCAGAACAGTAGGTGCACACCCACTCACCCCACCAATACCCACGCTTCGCTGTGCTCCTGTGTTGTGGGTGTGGACTGCTCTTTGCTTTCCAGGACTCACTCTGGGTGGACATTGTGTTCTGTGGGGAGTAATTTCTTTCCAACCCAAACATCTCCTCCTGCAGGGACAGGGAGGCGGGAGTCTCATGAAAGTCAGAGAGTGAAATAAAAAATGCCACACCTTAAGGCTATACAGGCAACAACTGCAGGGAAGAAGATGCTCTGACCTTTAGGGAACTCCAGGGATGTGGCTTTTGGTTCTCATGCTGGGCTTTTTCCGAAATACAGCAAGCTGCCTTTGAGTCATCTGCATTCCTGTACGTAAACCCAATAAACTCTGTAGTTCTCCAAAGCCAGACTTGGGAAGAATTGTTTCTTTGGTCTGTCGAACATACCTTACCTATCTGGAAGGAATAGACATTTCTTCAAGTCTCCGCAGGAAAATTTACATATGCTGTCTTGCAAACAACTGCCAATCAGTGACTGGTGAGATGTGGAGAAAAACCATCAATACTCTGTCAGCTCTCTAGTGGGGAAACCAAGAAATGTACACCACCCATGCGCTTCCAGAGTCCCTAGGGGATCAGGTGAGGCCCACCGAGAGCTGGCAGCCTTGCCTCCTTCATCTCACTGATCTTCATTCTTGCTGGTTTACGTGGACATCAGCTTTCTAGTGAAACATCTGTGCTCCCAGAATCTTCTGGGTAGGATCAGGAAGGGTGTGGAAAGTCCTTAATGCACCCGGCCATGGATGTATAGCCAAGGTTCGCATCTCCTTGGCATCTGTCAACAACAATCTTCACAGTGTTCCGGAGTCCATTACTCTATCCTCGCCTTCAACTGGCTGGTTCTGTTTGGCCAGTTATCTAATGTCTGTGTTCATAGCCAGATCAGTGGGAGGCCCAGCAGGGGTAGAGGATGAGATTTACCAGGGCACAGCATCCTTAAGGACCTCAGCAGGGACTATACAGGGATAGCACATTGGACTGGGGTGTGGGGCTTCGGTTGAGGGCCCAAGTCTACACCTGTGGGCAGGAAAGCAGTGCTTACCAGAAGCTTCTGGTAGGCAGCACTAGAGTCGCTACGGCCTCCATTCAGCAGCTGCAGCCGGATGGGAAGCTGGGAAGAACACTCAAGCATTCACCTCCTTGCCCGTCTCAGCTTACCATTGTGTTTCTCACCATGGGACCCTATTGGAAACCAGAGGGCAAGGGTCCCACGGGCACTGTCCACTCATATCAACTCCTGGGTGCAGGAAGGTGAGAAAAGTGAGCAACACTCCCCCATGCTTTCTAGGGACCAGACTGTCTTCTAAAAGTCTATAAAATGAAGACAGGGCATGAATTCCATGTGCACTTAAATTTATAAGGGTATTTAGTGACCAATGGAGAGATGGTTACGTCGGTAAAATGCTTTCCTGATGGCACATGTCATTTGGTATATATGTTTCTCTTATTGGTTAATGAATAAAGCACTGTTGGCAAACAGGGAGACAAGATAGGCAGGACTAGGAGACAAGGAGGATTCTGGGAGATGTAGTAGAAAGAGTCGAAATATAGGATCAAGAGGAGTAAGAGGTCTGGACCCGCTCTCTGGTAAGATGAGACCATGTGGAAACACTTAGATTGATAGAAATGGGTTAATATTTAAGACAGAGCTAGCAAATAAGAAACACTAGTAATAGGCCAAACGTTTTATAATTAATATAGCATCTCTGTGTGTTATTTTGGGACTAACATGGCTCTGGGACCAGGCTGGTGGGAAACTGCTCGTAACACTTGGCTTGTAAGATCCTGGGTTTCATCCCCAGTTACCATGTTTAAAAGCCAGGGCATGGGGACTGAAAAGTGGAGAAAGGAGGGTCCCTGGGGCTCACTGGTAAGTCATGCAGCTCAGAGGGCCCCAAACTACTGAGAGGTCCTGTCTTAAAAACTATAATTGATGGTATCTAAGGGATGACACCAGAGGTTGTCTTTCTAGTCTCTGCATGTTTGTGTTCACACACACACACACACACACACACACACACACACAGAGAGAGAGAGAGAGAGAGAGACTTTTATGTGGTCTCTAACAAAAATATCTGGGCACAAAATAATAAATGGGGCACAGATTGAGCTGTCCCGTCTTAATAAGTATAGATTTTCATGTGAAGGGTTTTGAGTGTCACACAAGATGACTACTCTTCTTTGAGACAACACAGAGATTTACAGCTACAACTCAGCCTTGTAGACTCAGATGAACCCAGAAGCCCCAGCTCTGAATCCAGGGCCCTGGAATATTCCTGGGATAGGATGAAGTACCAAATGTTATCTCCACCTGTTTCCAGGGACAATGATCAATGATGATCACTCACTGTCGCCCCTCCCATAGGCCCTCCCTTTCAGTGCTCCCAGCAGCCTTGTAAGGGGAAACTCATTTTGCAGATGGAAGAATGTAAGCACAGAATAAAGGGCAATTCAAATAGTGATATGTAAGAGAGTCAAGCATGGCTCTCTCTCTCTCTCTCTCTCTCTGTGTGTGTGTGTGTGTGTGTGTGTATGATGTTCACTTACAACTGGAGTCTCCTGTCTTCTAAGTTTTTGTTTTTGTTTTTAGAACAGGCTCTTATGTAACCCAGGCTGTCCTTGAACTCTCCATGTAGCTGAGGATGACTTTGAACTCCAGATCCTCATGCCTTCACCTCCCAAGTGCTAAGTTTATCCATGTGTGAACCTGTATGCCCAGCAAGCATGCCCTTTTCTTATTCTGACAGCAAAGTGTCTCTGGGCCATAAGTGGATGAGATGTGTGACCCTATAGACCTCCTGGGCCATAAGTGGATGTGTTGTGTGATCCTATAGATTTCCTGGCTGTCCTTGATGTTGGGGCTCTCCATCTCTTATGTGTGCTGTGTTTTCCTTTCAGAAGAGGTGACAGAACTAAACCAGGCTTGGCACATGCCTATAATCCCAGCAGGTGGGAGGCTGGGGAAGGAATATTGCAGTGAGCTGGCAGCTGGTCAGGGCTACAGAGTGAGTATCAGATGATCCAAGACTATATAGTAAGGCCAAAGGACAACAAAAAAAAATCTTCAAATCTCCAAGCAAGCAAGCAAGCAGACAACAACAAAAAAGAATAAATGAATGAGCGGTGCGTGCGTGCGTGCGTGTGTGTGTGTGTGTGTGTGTGTGTGTGTGTGTGCGTGCGCGTGTGTGCATGTGTGTGCATGTGTGTGCGCGCGTGTGTGTGTGCGTGCGCGCGTGTGCATGTGTGCATGTGTGTGTGCACGCGTGTGTGCACGTGTGTGTGTGCGTGTGTGTGTGTGTGTGTGTGTGTGTGTGCGCGCGTGTGCGCAGAGGTCTAGACTCCCAAAGATTTCTTTGATAGAATTCATCTGGCCCTCTGGCCTTCCACACTGCTGTCTGCTTACTTAAACCTCTTGTGCCTTGGATATATGTCTAGGGAATTTACTTCAGCATCCAAAGTAGACAGTCTGTACTCTTGAGAATCCTTCATCCCTTGGGCATGTCACTCTTTGGATAGCTTCGTGTCTAACCCAAGGCATGAAATGAAAAATCTGCAGCATTTGGAGCCCTAGTTTTCCAGTGCCGATGCCAGCAATGGAAGCATGGCCCAAAGACGTAACAACTTACAGGAGGGTGAAGTATTATGTTGAGAGGCTACATAAAGGTTGGTGCTAAATATGTCTGCATCTGAGCTTCACATGCGCCAGCTTCTAACTCAGGGGAAATGATTTAACCTCCTCTTTCTCTCGTTCTTCAGCTACAAACTGGAGCGACCACTTCTTCCCAGGGTCACCCCAAGGATTGTAGCTGATATAAGGGAGAGGGCTTTAAGGGATAAAAGGCAACTTAAGCACGTAGCCCTATGCCTAGATGCTGACGGATGAGAATCCAACCATGTTCACTGTCTCTTAGTGTCTGCATGTGTGAACAATGGTAAGGATGCTCATAGTCTATACCTAGCCTGGTGCTCACAGCTATAGTTGTTAAGAGCAGCTGAGACAGAACACATGAGCTTTGTGGAGTCAGAGTTAGCCCTAGGGACCAGAGAGTCCCCAATATAGGATGCTCTTCATGAGGATTCTATCTTTCTGGACCCTAGGCAGGGATCAGGACACCTGTGGTGTGATTAGGATAAAATGAAGTCATCAGAGTGCAGCCCTCATGGTTGAAGCCTAGTGTCTCTATGAGCAAAGAGAGATGTTTTTCCAGATAGACTATGTGCAGCTTGTCCCTAACTTGGGGTGCTTGATGGTGTTTTGAGACTCTGCCAGCATGAAGGCTGTCACCAGTGGAGGCCTCTGAGCCCACACCTTCAGTATTGTGAGCCCAAACTGTTATCTGATCTATTTTAAGATTCATTTTTACTTTATGTATATAGTGTTTGCCCATGTGTATGTATGTGCACCATGTGCGTGCAGTATCTACATAGGCCAGAAGAGGTCACCAGACCATAGGAACTGAAGGTACAAATGGTTGCTAGCTGTCACATGGGAACTGAGTCCAGGTCCAGTACTCATAACTGCTGAGCCAGCTCTTCATTTCCATGAAATCCATTTTTAAAGGGACCCCCCACCCCACCCCCAGGAATCAGGAGCCACATGTTTTGTCACAGTGTCATTCTGGTGCAGAAACCAGTTGCATGGCTATGTAGGAATTGCTTACAAGTCCTCAGAGGACATAGAGACAATCCCCAAAGAAAGGGATCTAAAGCTGGTCCTGAAATAAGAGCTGGAGCCCAGCAGAGAAAAGGAAGACAGGGGCATGGTCAGGCATAAATCCCACTTGCAAGCTTTTTTATATCTTTCCCCAGCCTTCTTCTGATGTCAACAAGAGTCTTGATTCACCTTTTTCAGAAAAACTGCTACCAGATTAATGTGCCCTTCAAGACTTTCCTCTATTGGCCAAGACCTAGCTGCTGCTGTCCCTGAATGAACTATATGCATAGTGAATGGAGAGCGGCCAATGGGTTCATGGATCTGCTTGTCTCTCATTCCCCAGCACTGAGGCTACAGACACGCACCACTGCACAAGGCTGGTATGTGGTGCCGGGGAGCCGAACCCATGCTCTAATTCTTAACTGGCAGGTGCGGTACCAGCTGAGCCATCTTACCAGCCCCCGGTGGTACAGAGTACTCTGGGTTCATGCAGACGGACAGTAGAAGGGTGGTTTTTGGGATGGGAAATGGGAGGGGCTGTTTCTCAGCTTCACGTCTGTAAAATGGTGAGACTGGCTGTAAAATCAGTACAAATATACTTAAAACAACTGAACCATGATTAAGACGGGGTGAAACAGTCTATTTTGTGATGTGCATATTTTACTATAATTCAGTTTTGAAAGGGGAATAATTAATTAACCAAAGGACATAGAATGAACTACAGTGGTAGTGTCCCATAGTCTATACGAGGTCCACATTTTCAAAGAAATGGTGTGTGTGTGTGTGTGTGTGTGTGTGTGTGTGTGTGTGTGTGGCCTTTGTATTCCCTAGAAGCCTTAGGCAGGGAGCAGAGAGAGATGGGACTTCAAGATCCTTACGCAGGATGCTGTTTGTGTCATGGTCATTTTTCTGTAAGATGAGCCTGCTTGATTCAGATGGATTTGTGGGTTTTATGTTCCCATCTTTCCTTCCCATCCCATATCACCCGGCTTTGAACTGGCAGGTTATACTACAGCCACAAGGCTCTGTCTTCTCCTTTTCTTTGTTCAGATGAATTTGATTGCATTTAAATTTTGTCTCTCCCCCCCCCCCCTCCGCTGATTTGGATTCAGACCTTATGCCAAAAAACTTGCAGACCACTTTTTCTTGCATGGCTTACAAAATTGGACTTGGCATTATTGCTCTGGCTTTGTGTGGAGCTGTTTGGCACTGCACTGCCACTAAGATGACCACAGTGATGTCATCGGTGGCCTGTGTGCTGTCAGGAGATGAATCCTGCCCTTAGCAATGGAGTTCATAACAGCCGTGCAAACCTCAATGTGTGTGGTGAGATCCAGCAGTGCTGGTGTGGTCCTATCTTGGGAGACACTGCTGGTCTGCTTGCTTTTGAGCCCTGCATTCATTTCTTTTCTGTTGCTGTGATGAAGGACCCCAACAAAAGCAGCTTAAGAGATAAAAGGAATCGGCTTACAATTCGGGGGGCGGGGTAGTCTATTCTGGTGGGGAAGTCATGGTGGTAGAGGAGTGTGAGGCTGGCCCAGCAGCAGGAAATGGAGAGAGATGACAGGAAATAGGGCCAGGAAGTAAACCCTCAAAGCCCATCCCAGTGACATACTTCCCCCAGCAAGGCTCTAAAGATTCCAAACCTTCCCAGAAAGAGCTGCTAGCTGGGCCCCCAGCATACAAACCCGTGAACCTAGAGAAGACATTTCACATTCAAACCACAGCAATCCCCAATCAGGTTAGAAATTCTCTTTATTATATGCCCAAAGCCCTGTTCTACCTACAGCTTAAAGTTCTTCTCATCATTTTATAAAAATAAATGCATCAAAGTCTTCCCAAGCCATGGGCTGGCTTGGCAACCCAATGGTGTGATGGGAGCACAAAGTACTATGCAAACACATGATGCTATCCTCCTTGGATTTGTTAAGCAGAAGTGGATGAGTGTTTGTAAGTCAGATATGTCAAATACACAAAGTTAATTTTTCTCTTCCCTATTGTAACATTTAGAAGGTGCCACTCAAATGATCAAATTTTATAGTCATTAATATAGTTATGTTAGCAGTAAAGGCCATTTAATAGAAAACTCTGATCTGCAGGATACAATCTCTTGTCAGGGTAGAAACCTAACATTGCAGTTGGGATGGTTCAGTCAGTAGCCATTTTCCCTAGAAAGGCAGGCTCCCCTTAGCCATGCTGGAGAGCTGAGTTGAACTATTAGTCCCTTACTAAGCTTCCATTCCCGGAATTCCCTCCCCTTGTACAGAAGCTGGTATGTCTGCTTACTTTCATGAATCATTCAGAAAAGTGAAACTTCTTTTATTCTTTAAATCTCATGTCTAAGCACTACTTCGTTAACACTTTAAGGCTTCCTCTCCAGCATCTCATGCTTCCTTATTCTTTCTCTGATGTCTCCATCCTAGCCATGTAGTTGCTTGTCAACCCAAATGACCTCCATGCTGCCTTAAACACCAAGGTCCCCCCCCTCCCTCTCTCTCTCTGTCCTGTTCTCCCCGGTGAAGTTGCTGAAGGATTTACAGCTCACCTGCCTCTGGGGTTTTTCTTTTAAACTCTGCTAAAATTTTCCTTGTGCTTCCATTTGAGCCCATTGTTAACCCCAAAGGGGGACCCTGATTCATTTGTGTGTTAGATGATTGTTTTGGCCTCTGTAAAGCTGCCCACTGCAGTAGGTCAAGAGTCCTGGTGAACAAGCTAGAGAATCAACAGGATGAACTGTTACCTTTGAGGCCACCCCCCCACTTCTCCCCCCCCCCCCCAGTGGCCTCCCTCAGCTGCCCTGGAGGAAGTGGTAAGCCTGCTAATAACCTCTCAGAGTCTGCAGCTGAATGGAAGCTTACTCCATTGTCAGACTCCCGTGGACATCAGAAGATACACCCCTCTTCCCCCCACATCCTCCAAGTCATATCTTCCTTCTCTAGAATTCTCTCCGTTCTCCCACTGCCCAGGGCTAGGGAAAGCCTGATTGCAGGCTTGGGAAATGTGCTCTCTCTCTCTCTCCATTATCTGAGATTATAAGAAGACACCATCCTGTCTTCTTTCTATTGCTGTGATAAACACCATGTACAAAAACAACCAGGGGAGGAAATGGTTTATTCTACCTTACAGCATACAGTCCATCAAGAGGGCAGGCAGGGCAGGACCCAAGGCAGGAACCAGAGGCAGGCGCTGATGCAGATCCACGGAGGAGCACAGCTTGCTGACTTCTCTCCACGGCTTGCTCAGTTTGTTTCCTTCTATCCCAGGATCACCTACCGGTCTGCCTATCAAATTGGGGCCTGAACCCTCATTAGATCCCCTGCCATGCCACTATCTGTCTGTCTGTCCATCCATGGAGTTAGTGACTATTTAATAAGTTTCTTACTCCAAAGAATGGTCCACCTCAGTGTCTCCTTGAACCCCAAACCAGAGACCTTTCACATAGATGCACATGGGGAGCAGGCAGGGAGGGAGGGAGGGAGGGAGGGAGGGAAAGAGAGCATAGGGAGGAAGGGTTGAGGGAGGGAGGGAGGAAAGGAGGGTAGAGAGAGGGAGGGCAGAGGGAGGGAGGCTTATCCACAGTTAGGGAAATGTCTAAGGGTGATGATGTTTGTGATCCCTGATGATGATGAAGGGCCTGCAATGACTAACCAGTGTGATGAGGAATCTGAGAAGTGAGAAATAGAGCTTGTGTTTTTATTTCAATCAATATTATTTTCGTTCCTTGTAAGCTACATGCCAGCTACGTTGCTCAAGAAACTAAATCTATGTAATTTTCCTGTGTCGCTTCTGCTTCTACAAGGCTTGAGTGGTACTGGCAAGAGGAAGTGGTTCCTCTAAACCTGAAGTAGATGAATCTCAACAAGGTGTCAAGCAGAGGAGTCTAGCTACAAAAGATGTCTTCCTTTAGGATTCTTTTATACAAAGTGTCCAAAACAAGGGCAACTCACAGAAAATAGGTTAAGTGATAGGAACAAGCATGGTCTCAGATGGAGGAAGATGTCATTATTGGGGTGACAGAAGCATTCTCACTATGCTTTGATAGCCATCATTGTTCACCATCGCACCTTTATCCATTTTCAACCCATCTACCCACTAATCTGTAGAGGATGGCTATGACATGAATTTTTTTTTTGGGGGGGGTGGCAGGGTTTCTCTGTGTAGCCTTGGATGTCCTGGAACTCATTCTGTAGACCAGGCTGGCCTCAAACTCACAGAGATCCACCTGCCTCTCCTTCCTCAGTGCTTGGATTAAAGGTGTGTGCCACCACTGCCCAGCAGAGATGGAACCTTTTACCTTCCACACAGAGCACATGGGAGTGTCTGGCTTATTTCATTTGACATGATCTTTGGGTCCATCCATGTTGGTTCAAGTGATGAGATGTCATTTCTAATGAATGAATTGTTTTCCATCCTGCTTATTGCAATACTCTTTATGCTTTCATTTTTATGTAACTTTTGGCTGATTCTGTGTGTGTGTGTGTGTGTGTGTGTGTGTATGCATGTATGTGTGTGGACATATATATGTATGTGTATGTCTGTGCATGTATATATATCTCTGTGGTGTGTCTGTGTATGCATGCACATGTGTGTATATGCATGTATGTGTGTGTATATCTGTGTGGTCTGTATGTGTGTGTGTGTGTGTGTGTATCTGTGTGTGTGTGTGTATCTGTGTGTGTGTATAAAAGGATAAAAAAAAAAAAAGATGAACTGGGTACCATTTGGGCCCTGCCAAGGTATTCCACTAAGCAAATGTGCCACTCATAACAGTGTTAGTGTAAGAGGGAGATGAGAGAGGCAGGCAGACAGACAGACAGGCAGGCAGGCAGACAGAAAAGCAAAGAGAACAGGGAAGAGACAAGGAAGACGAGAGGCAGGAGAGGAGCCAGAGACAAGAGAGCAAGCTGTGCCTGGCAGGCACTTTTAAGGGGCGCACGTGATGGACAGCTGACAGCAGAGGCACCTGGTGACAGGTGATGATGTAACTGCCTCGGTGGCAGAGGCAGGCTGCCACCATGGCAGGAACTGGCATTCCTCTCTTTCGTTTATTATAAAATTGTGAGGAAACAGGAAGGGGTAGCTGGTGAGGTGGGAAGGGGGCACCATGTTCTCCAGACTGCTTCCTGTTGACTGGAGGATGGGGGCTGCTTGGCATTTTAGGGGACCCGTGACAGCTAGGATGCTGGCCACGTCCTGAGATAGATGGCCATTTCACTCACGGTCCAGGCTCCGTGGGACCATCTGGGGCTAGGAAAGTTCAGGTCCAGTTGAAGCAGTTTGTGAAGTTGGACCACTTTGGAGCTGTCTGGGATGCAAATTTTAAGGGGACTTGGCAGAACGCTAGCAGAAAAATGAAGTTGAAAAGTTTTAGGAGGAAAGTTTTTTTCTTAGGTCTTGCTGATCGAGGGGAGTCCCAAGACCAGGGAAAGGTTGGGGAGATCCTAACCCTCAGGGACAGGCAGTGGGTGGGGAAACTCACGGTATTGATTGACAGTACTTATCTGGAGTCATTTAACCTGTGCTTGGCTCCCTGGAACTTAAAACATTTTTTCTGAGTTTACAAAAAGAAATAAGTTTTAGACGTGTTGGCATTCCCACTGTTTTTAATTTGTACTGAATCCCACATTGTAAAAAAGGCAATAGATCACGCCTTTGAGTCATAGGGGACCCAAAAACGATTGTGGCTGAAAGCATTGACACTCTTTCCTCCGTCCTGAAGACGGATGTATATAGATCAGACAGATGTTTTTTAGTACAATGAGAAGCACCTTTAAGTCTATACTTAGAAAACAACCAAAGGGAATCTAAAATCTTGATCATGTTGATTGTGATAATAGTAGTCGTACTTTACCAGAGCTAGATTAATAGCCTATCAGAATTCCATTGATTAATGTTAAGACTGTGAACTTCTGGAGAATAGAGGGAGAAAGAAATCTGAATCATGTCTCATTTTTATAGACTTTAAATGACTTTCTTTTTATTACCACTTAAGTTTCTTCATCCTTAGACCGTATAACTTTCATTACCCACCTTAAGTAACTTTCTTATCACAATTTAAGCTTTCACATCCTCAGACTCTTATAACCTGTATTTACACACCTTAAAACACCTTAGACCCTAAAACGTTTTCTTAGATCCTCACAACATAAGCTTTCATATCTTCACATAAAACTTAATACCTTTTTTTTCCCCCTATCTAATAATTTACCACGAGGCACAGGCGATTGATTACTGAGGGCAGTCACTGCAGAGTGAATTCTTTAAATAAACAGTAAAAAGTTACATTGAGATCTGTCCTGTGAGCTTACCACTTTTCTGAGTCTGCTCACAAGGTGAATTGTGTCTAGACCATGTAGTAGCTCTAGGACAGAGAGAGCTGTGGCTGGAATTTTACATAATGAGAACGGAGAAGGCAGCTGAAGCCTTGGCTACTGCTGTTAAACTGACAAAGCTATCAGTAGCCTAGCTGTCAAACAGAGTCAGAGTTCTGAGAGGGATAAATTTCATCTGAGTAAGCAGAGTGCAGACCAAGCAGCTTCTGAATCTATTAAAAATGGCAGGGACTTACTGGCTAGCTAGACAGCTACCCCAGGGTCTTCTGTGGTCCTTGGGAACAGAAGTCTCAGGGAAGCATCAGAATCGGATCTTTGGCTGTCAGACCCAGAAGATCTGACAGGCTTTCCTGTGGAATAGGAACTTGGAGGAGGGGGCAGCTTACCTTGTCTAGGCAAATTGAGGAAATCGACTCCCTAGTGTCCTGCTTGTCCACAGTCTGGACAGGGTCTTGACAGCAGTTGAGGTGAAGGGCAGGCAGTTTCTTCTGCCCTGTGGCTGGCTTTGCCATACTGAAACAAGCTCCAAGTGGAGCTATGCTCATCATCTTTGGAGATGATAGGGGTGCTGCCAGGAGCTGGCATGTTTCTGTACCATTAAAAGCTTTTTTAAATTAAACACTTTAAATGCCATATTCTCAGATCTCTGAAGCATCTATCAATTAGGCATATATGAATAGAAAAAGATTGCTTGTTTCTAGTTACTTGTTTTAAGCTTAGCATTGAAAACATACAGGAGGCTAACTAAGCCTTATCACTGTACTTAATTATTGTAGTATTTAGTATGACTACATTAAAAAAAGTGATCATTTATAGGATGGCTATTAGCTCATGCTCCTTAACAGTCTACAACAAGTTAGCAAATTTCACACGACTAGGACTCTATGTTCCATCCCCGTTTAAGGTGACTGAACATTAGTTTGCATTTTTAAAATTATACTTAACAGTTTACAATAAGATAGTAGTCCCCCTTTTTTTTTTTTTTAAAAAAAAAATAAGAATAGGACTTTACATTCCATTTTCCATTCCTGTTAGATTTAGTCTTAAAACATAACAACTTTTGAAATAAAGCTCTTCTAGTATCAAAATAAAATTTTTTGATCATAGATAATGGGTTCAGCAAAGAAACCAAAGCAGATGTTTTGTGGGTGAAAATTGAACAAGTTTATTTCAAACTGCCAACACTGTCTCTTCAGAAGGCAAGGAAAAGCAACCCAAATGCCCAACCCTGGAAAAGGAATCCTCTCAGGGACCAGACATTCTATTATAGCATATTGCAGTTTTTTGTGTGGCTTATTTTATCCAACTAGCCAAAGCTTAAAATGAGCAAAAATGGAAAAATGAAGCTAGACAAAATTGCCATGAGGAGACCTCAGGAATCTTATTTATCAAATACCTTATTTATCAAACTTATGTTGCCATCTGTCTAGACTTTCTAGAAGCTTGGTGAACACGTGGCAAAGACATAAGTATTTAGATGCAAATCTCTAAGTCAGCTTTTATTAATTTGAGTAGACCTTTATTACCTTAAGTTTTTATCACTATATGGAGTATATTCTAAAGCAGAGTTGAATCACATATATAGGATTGTAACATTTTTATCATTGTACAAAAGGCCATACCGATCCAAAATATTTGAGACTATTGCTTCCTTAGTCTAAAAGGAGATGCAATGGAGAGAAAGCTCATTAGGACTAAGAAGTTTCACACAATATGTACTCTTAACCTTAGTAAAGATGGTTACCAGCTGTGTCACCATCATTAGGTCATCAGCCAAGATGGAGGGAAGTATGTTTTCCTTAACAAGAGTTGAATCTAAGTTACATGCACATAAGCACAGAATTAAATCCAGGTTACACACATACAAAATTAAATAAAAATCTTATATGTATAGACACACACACACACACATAAACAAGAGTTGAATCACACACACACACATACACACATATATACACACACACACACACACACACATGCACACATAGAATCTTAAGTAATAAGCTTTTTGTTGTTAGTTTCAAGCCAGATTTTGTTACAAATTATAAAGATTTTAAACCATACCCAATGAGCAATTTATAAACCCTGTGATGAGTCTACAGCATAATCTTAATATATTATTTTTTTGTGTGAGAGTAGAGTACAATGAAATCATAGAGATAAAAGATTTTTAGGAGTGGGGAAACTGAACAAGTTTAGGTAGAAGACATTTGGGGACCCTTTGTGGCAGTGGCAGTTAACAATTTGTGAGAATTTGGAAATCAAGTTCTCCAAGTTTGGCCACTGATTTGTACTGGGACCAGGCTGTTGTAATACAATCTAAGTCCATGGGGGAAAGAGAGGGGCACAAAGCAGAGCACTGTGTGCGTGCGTGCGTGCGTGCGTGCGTGCGTGAGTGCGTGCGTGTGTGTGTGTGTGTGTGTGTGTGTGTGTGTGTGTGTGTGGTGTTCCTGTAAGTTCCAAGGGGAAGTTGATAGTGAAAGCAAGTGGCAGAGCTGCAGGCAGAAGCAGAGATGGCATAGTGGGTCTGCAGGCTGACTTCAAGGTGAGAGAAAGCCAGGAAGGAGCAGCAGAAGGGAGGTGACCACATGGCTCAGCAGGCCGCAAGAGCCAGAACCACGTGGAGAATACAGTGGGCTAGAGCTGAAGCTCTGGGTCTCCCAGGCTGCTGGCAGAAGGGAACGCACAGGGGAGGAGAGCATGTCTGCATGGGTACAGCAGACTGGACCCAGACGAACACACATGTGTCCACGAGGGAAGTAAAGGAGGAAGAATTGAACTCTAAAATTTGGAATTAGACTCAGTCACAGACAAATGATCCATAGATACTTTACTGCCCATCTCTGACTCCCACATTGCAACAAACACACACACATAGAAGAACATTTCCAATGTTTAGAGAGGGAGAGCAGAGGGAAACAAGCAAAGAAAAGGAGAGTGGAGAATTTTTTCTGTTCCCTGACTGCCTGGTCCAAGGTATACTGAAGCCCGATTTGATTTGAAAGGAGTGGTCGGGGTTCTCCAGATGCCATCCCAATGGGAGCAAGGAGGTGTTTATGACACAGTTCCCAAGGAGGAGGCAGAGGGAAGTTTAGAACCTGGGAGTCTCAGGCGTCCCCCTATACACGTGAGGACGGAACAAAGCAGGCACAGGCTGTTCAGTGAAACATCGCACAAGAACAAGGCCAAGTGCTAAGAACCAGAGTGAAACATAGTTGCCAGATACCAGAACTAAAAAAAAAAAAAAAAAAAAAAAAAAAAAAAAAAAACAGACAATGAGGACTGTGCTCGGGAAAGGAAGCCTCGCATGCAGGGGAATGGTCAGAGGGGCCTAGCCCCACCAGAAACCTTTCTGACTGTTGGTGGTCTGTCTTGTACTGGACAATCAAAGAAAGAGGGTTGCTCCAAGATGCAATTCAGGCTCCGTGACAGTAGGAAGGGCCAGTTTTGAGTAACTGAACATGGAACAGCCTTGCAAAGAAGCCCCTGAACTAAGCTAAGTGTTTTGTGAATGCAAACATTACAGCCCTGCAACCTTAGTTAGTCCTTACTGTGCACTGGGTGCAGCCCGATAATGCAAGATGCTTCAGGTGTGCAGGACCGGCTTGTCGTGACCAAAGTCACACAAAGGCTATAAAGCTCCCTCAGAAAACAGCTCTATAGATAACAGAAAACAATCACCATTCTCCACCGTGATCTCTTCAAGATCTAAGTACTTCCATAAAACAACCGTTCATTCTGATGTCTACCCTAGTTACAGCGAAAACAACTATTTCATTCTAATGTTTACCCTAGATACACGGATTCTTCTAGAGTTCCTACAGCTGAGCTCCTTAGTCATTCTCAGAGTGCAGCCATTCACTGTTGCCCTGGCTTCTGCCCCTGGAGGGGGTAAACTCTGGCTGTTGGTATGCTGATGCTTGCTTCAGTGCCTTAATTACTTTTCCATTGCTGTGATGAAACAGCTTGACCAGGCAATATATAAAAGAAAGTGTTAGATTTGGCTTACACTTGCGGAAGGTTACAGTCTGCTGATGGCAGAGCAAAGGAAAGGTGGAGAGTTTCACATTTTGATCCACAGCCACAAGGCAGAGAGGGAGCACTGGGGACTGAATGAGCCCTTTGAGACCTCAAAGCTCTCCTGGAAGTAACACATAACAGTCTGCAGGAGAAACTGCAGCCAGCCTATCCAAGCCCCAGGCCCCCTGCCCAGGCCAGTCCACATGAGCATGCGCGGCAGGCACTTCCTCTCTGAGCCAAGCCTGCCTCTATGCCCATAGACCGCTGATGAAGAGAAACCTGACAGGGGACACCAATGGGGAAGGGACAAAGCAGCAGAGTCAGTCACTTGAGCCCAAAGGACCTTGGGAGGGGGTATAAAGGTATAACTTCCTTAGTAAATGTCTGGAGCACGCTCTGCTACCCACTCCGACTCCCTATGCCCGCATCGTTGGTGCTGCGTGTCCGAATAGGGTCACCAGCCACAATAGTCCAAGGAGGCCCACACTTCAATAGCTGGGACCAAGCATTCAGTCATCCGAGTCTATGGGAGCCACCGTCATTCACGCCACCACACTTGGTCACTGCAAATTTCCACTGTATTTTGAATTCAGATAGTGTGATGCCTCTAGCTCAGGTCTTTTGCTCAGAATCACCTTGGTTACTTGGGGTTGTTTTTGGTTTCGTGTGGATTTTAGCAGTTTCCTCCTAATTTTCTAAAGAATAGTTTTGGCATTTAGACGGGATTTTTTTTTTTTTTATTGAATTTGTAGATTGCTTTGTATAGTATGGAAATTTTTTAACAATATTAATTCTTCTCATCCATCAAGATGAAATGCCTTTTCATTTCTTCGCGTGTCCTCTCCAATCCCTTTCTTTGGCATTTTATAATTTCTGTCGCAGAGATATTTAATTAAATCTATTCGTAGATATTTTATGCGTCTGCAGCTACTGAGGGTGGGATTACTGTCTTTAATTCTTTTCCACAAGTTCATTATTGGTGTATAAAAATGTTACTATTTATATGCTAATTTTGGATCTTGACACCTTATGCATTTATCAGTTTCAGCCATTCTTTGGGGGAGGATTTTTGTGTATATAAAATCTTGTCATCTGAAAACAGCAATAATTCACTTAATCCTTTCTAATTTGGAGGCCTTTATTTCTTCATTGCTGAATCTCATCTCTCTGTCTAAGAGGCTTGGTGTGACTGAGTAGGAGTGTGAAAAGGAGATGTTGTGAATCTGAAATGTCCTCTGTAGTTCTGCCCCCAGTCTGTGGTGATGTTTTGAAGGCCATGGAACATTTAGAAGATGGGGCCTGGCTGGCAAAAGTAGGGAGATGTGGTAGTTGCTCTCCACATGGAGGAGTAGGCTTGAAACCTGTGAGGACTGTGTAGTTAGCCTGGGGGCTGGGTTCTTTTTTTTTTTTTTTTTTTTTTTTTCCACTCAACAACCTGGAGTTCTCCAGTTAAGATAGGCTGGCTGCCCAGTGAGTTTCTGCTAAGGATTCAAACTCAGGACCTTACTCTTGTTCAGTAAGCATGTCTAAACACCCCACTTCCCAGCCCCTGTCCTGAGTTCTGTGCTGTGCATGGCTCCTGTTTGCCTTGCTGAGCCTCCGTGCTCTCCCTTAGTCATTCTCCTCAGAGTGCAGCCATTCATTCATTCATTCATTCATTCATTCATTCATCCATTCACTGTGGCCCTGGTCCTTGCACCTGAAAGAGATAGAGGGATGCTGCTTTCTGACTTGCTCTCCATGGGATGCTCAGCCTCATTTCTCTGGCTCCAGCTGCCTAGGGTGGGACCATGCACAGTGGGCTGGGCCCTCACACATCAATCATTACTAAATAAATGCCCTAAAGACATACGTACCTACATGTCAAACTGATGGAGGAGTATTTTATTTTAAAATTAAGAGTCCCTCTTCCCACATGTGTCCCTTTGACATAAAACTAACCAAAACAGTGAGTCATAGGGTTAACCCTGAGGACATGTTCCCTGTTTAGCTAGAGAAAATGGAAATGACAAGATTCATTCTATGTGATAAGAAATTGCAAAATTTGAGTTGTAGTCCTGGTCTTTCTGGTCTACGACAATTTTTGTTTTTCCTGTCTACCTGAACAATACTTTTGTTTGTTTGCTTCCTATCAGTTAGTGACAGTTGGTCACATTAAGATAAGTCAATAGTATTATCTTATCCATAACTTTTATTTAAAATTGAAATAGTTGCCTGGTGTGGTGGTGTATGCCTTTAACCCCAGAGCTTGGGAGGCAGGTAGATCTCTGAGTTTGGGGTCAGCCTGGTCTACAGAATGAGCTCCAAGGCAGCTAGGGGGACTCAGAAAACCCTGTCTTGAAAAACCAAAACCAAAATAAAATAAAATAGGAGTAGAGTAGCCCTGGACACATGGGATGGTTGGCCTCCCGAGTTCCGAGGTCTTCCGGTGAACCAAGAAGGAGCAATCAGCATCGCTTGTGAAGCTAACATTGAACCCAAAAGGAACTCTTCCCCGAGTTCGGGGATGAGTGAAATTTTTCAAGCTGGGGTAAATGCTTTTGAGGGAGGAAAGTAAGCTGAAGGAAGAGGAGAACATCCAGAAAGGTCCTTTGAACCGGAAGAGACATAAAAGCTGATTTGTAGAGGAGAGTGGATGGGAGAGTTCACAGCGAGGAAACAAAGGAAGCCAGGGATCTGAGGGGACAACTAGAGGCTAAAACTGAACGGGAGCCACGAAAGCCCAGGAGGAAAGGATCTGAGATGGAGATAGCAAAAGAAAGAAGCTGAGGGCTTGGAGGGCTATAGTTAGGGATTTTTTGTGTTCTAACATACTTGTTTCTTTTGTGTGCCTCTGCAGTGTGCATATGTAGACGGAAGTTTCTGTCCTGTCTGGTCCTGTAACCCTTTAGTCCCAAATGAACACCGAGAGGCTTATATTAATGATAAACTATTTGGCCGATTGCTCAGGCTTCTTACTAACAAACTCTTACAGCTTAAATTAACCCGTAATTCTTGTCTGTGTTTAGCCGCATGGCTTGGTACCTTTTCTCAGCAAGGCGTTCTCATCTGCGTCTGGCTGGAGACTGCTTTCTCTGCCTTCCTCTTCTAGAATTCTCTTACTCTGCTAGCCCTGCCTAGACGGCCTGTCCGGCTACAGACCAATCAGCGTTTTGGTTTTGTTTAACCAATACAAGTGACAAATCTTTATGACATACAGGAGCATTATCCCACATCATGCATGCATGTATGTTTGCATGCATGTGAGCACACATGAGTGTACAGATGCATGCTCATGTGTGTGTTCACACTGGTGTGGGGACAGGTGTGTATACAGATGCAAATTCATGTGTGTGCACTTGAGGCTTGAGGCAGATGCTGGAAATCTATCTGGATCACTTTCTTCCCTATATATCGAGGCAGGGTCGCTTAGTTGAACCCAGGGTTCACTGATTTGGCTGGTCTAGCTAGTCAGCTCACCCTGGGAATCCTATCTCCACCTGAGGAATGCTGGGATTACAGGAAGACCGCCATGCCTCATTTACATAGGTAAACCGGTCTGAACTCTGGTTCTCATTTTGACAGAGCGAGCCCTTTACCCACTGAGCCATTTCCCAGCCCTCAAATATTGTATATATAATCTTTAAAAGTCAATTTCTGTTTCAGATAAGCAGAAAACTCATATGCTTACCTTTGATACATTTCTCACATCAACATACTGTGCCATTATCACCCAAACCAAGACACAGAAAACACCCTGTAGCCACACCCTGGCGTCTCCCCCAGGCTCTGTGGGCCCCATTCCTGTCAGGGCAGTGACAAATGGATTTCTAACAGTTTGTGATGGTTAATCTTGGCTACCAGCTTGATTAGATTAGGAACTCTCTGGGAGGTTTAGTGTTTTTCTGAGGTTGTTTCTAGAGATGATTGGATCGTGAGGACTCGGACCTAATGAACGGTTTAGTCCATTCATGCCACGGATTTAAAATTTGAGTGGATCTATGGAAGATGGTAGAACTGGATAGGCAGGGCCTGGCTGGAGCATGTAGGTCTGTGGGAGGTGTGTCCTTGGGGTTTCTCCCTAGTCACTGCCTGTTATTGATCACCTTCCGGTTGCCATGATGTGAATTACCTACCACATCCTCCCTGCAGAGCAGACTGGAAACATGAGCACAACAAATCCCTCCTTACGTTGTTGACGAGAGGACAGGTGCAAACAGAGGCTCCATCGATCGATCGATCGATTACTTCTGCCTGCTTTTGAACATACTCTACACATGTCAAGCAACCAGCTCTTCAAGGTACTTTTTGCTCAACGGTGTCATCTTGAGACTCAGTGGTATGAGGATTCCCCCTCACCCCCCGCATTTGATTTCATTTTCATTGCTACTTCTTGGAATGACTATACTCACATTTATACATTCATCTATCAGCAACAAGAATTGAGTTGATTTCAAATTTGGGCGTCTTATCGATCATACTTCTGACAACAATCTTGTACCTGTTATTTGGCATGGGTGGGTGTGAGTACGTGTGTGTGTGTGTGTGTGTGTGTGTGTGTGTGAGAGAGAGAGAGAGAGAGAGAGAGAGAGAGAGAGAGAGAGAGAGAGAGAGAGAGAAGCTGTGTTCTGAAGTATCCACAGGAGGAGGCTAGGCCACTACAACAAATAGAGTATATTTCTAAGAGTGTGTGTGTGTGTGTGTGTGTGTGTAAGAGAGTATGTGTGTGTCTAAGAGTGTGTGTGTGTGTGTGAGAATGTGCCTGAGAGTGTGTGTGTGTATGTCTAAGAGTGTGTGTGTGTGTCTGAGAGAGTGTGTGTGTAAGTGTGTGTCTAAGAATGTGTGTGCATGTGATTGTGTCTAAGAGTATTGTGTGCATGTGTATGTGTGTGTGTGTGTGTGTGTGTGTGTGTGTGTGTGTGTGTGAGTGTGTGTTGCAGGGGTGGTACAGGTTCTTGAGATTGACCTTGTTGTAGCACAGGAAATGAACAGAAAAGCTTTGGTAGAAACTACCGAGAAGCTGTCCAGCCAGTTATATCCATTTATACTCTTGTTAATTCTGTGTGCTTTTTTATGTTTCTGTACCTCCTGTCACACCATGGCTGGGTTTGGTCATCCTCATAGACTTAGTGGCAGTGCAGGGTGGCTGAAGTTAGTCCCAGGTAATTATAGAGTCAAACCCCTTCTTGCATGTGTGCTAGACATTTGAATATTCTCTTTTGTCAAACATTTGTTCAAACATTTCTTTCATGTTTCTACTGAGTGATTCCTATCTTCCTTACATTTTGAGTTTCTTGATTCTTTTATGCTCTTTGGTTGATAGATGTTTTTCAAATACCTTTTCTCATTCTAGAAATTCTCACTTGGTGCGTGCATGCATGTGTGTGCACATTCGTGTGTCCATGTGTGTCCGTGTGTGTCCGTGTGTGTGTGTGTGTGTGTGTGTGTGTGTGTGTGTGTGTGTAGAGTTTCACTTCTAACCCTGGCTAACGAGCTATGACTACACAGACCAGGATGACATCAAATTTATAGAACTCCTGCCTCAGCCTCTCTAGTGCGGGCACGGAGCATCCTGGCTTCACTTTTGTACAATGAGCACCAGTTATGAACTTTCTACGTCAAACAGCGTATGATGCTCCCCCAACCCCGTGGAGAAATCCTTGCAGATTCTCAGTGGAGTGTTTGGAATATTATTTCTTCTTCTGTGGGGATATATTGGGAAGTCACAAGCGAGAAAGTGACACGATCCCATTTATGTTTGCAAATGTCCAGGTGTGCAGCTAGATAGAAATCAAGATGGGTGAGGATGAGGGAGAAGGGAGGTAAGGGGCAGGTGCGCCAGCAGAACTGCCAGCGATGGCACGATTCATGTGGAGGAGAGATGGGAATGATGAGAGATGGGAATGATGGCTGATCCTCAGCCTCTGCTGAGGGCCCAAGTGGGCGCTGGCTCCGTTCAGTGAGATGCTTTGCTTAGGGTTCTCAGTGTGGTGGAGGAAAGAGTGGTATTTTTTGTTTGAAACAGAGTTAGGCGTGCATGCTTCATACATGTTACATTTCAAGTGTCACCCAAACAGAGACTTCTGGAGGTGTGTGGATTTGGGTCTCAGACCTGGAGCAGAATGGTATGAGTAGGACCTGCCCTGCAAAACCTACCCCACCCCACCCCCCAGAAAATTTATCTGACCTCATAAAGGAAAATTTGATCTCTTATTTATGCCCCTTTGTATTCCACAGAGATTTCTGTCATGGCATAATTGAAACTTCCCACACACAATGTTTGTGATGTGTGTGGTGAGGTTTGCTCTGTGTGTGTGTGTGTGTGTGTGTGTGAGAGAGAGAGAGAGAGAGAGTGTGTACCACTGTACTCCATGGTGGTCAAAAGACAACCTTGGGAACAGGCTTTACCTTCTTCCTTAAGATGGGGTGTCTCCTGATCACCATAACATACTCCAGGTTAACTGGTCCATAAACATTGGCAACCCTCCCTGTCTGCACCTCCAGGTTTTCTAATGGTGCCCTGGAATTAGAGGTCTGCAAGCTGTTTTCTTTGGCTTTGCACATGGTTTCTGGGAATTGGAAGTCAGGAGTCAGGTTTGCACAGAGAGTTTTGCCCATGGACCCCTCTCTCCAGCTCGTTTTGCTCTCCTTAAACAGATCTGCCTCACTCAATTAGTCTGGGCTATCATGGAGAATAAGGTATCTGACAAAGTGCCTGTGCATTGCATGAGTCATTAGTTTTGTTAACCAGATGAATGGATTTCCTTTGAAAGGAAAAATATAGAACTGGGGGGGGGAAAAAGCTTTTTGAATCAAAACCTCCTATTCAAACAAAATTTCATAAAATGTTCTGAAAATTCCTGTAATAAGTCAATAGGATAAAGGAGGGTCACAGCAAACGAATAGATCAAAGTCTGTTTCCAGGGTGTCCCCTTTCCTCCCGGCAGTGAGTAAGGGATAATTCCAAGCCTGGTGCCCCAACACAAAGGATGGCAGGTGGGAGCCGCCCACAGGCACTGATTTCAGTGGGCTTCCTTGTCTGTGGCAGAACAACAGGCTTTTGCCGATTTCCACTTTGAAGGAAATGAAAGACAGACAAGGGAATTGGCACCTGTCTCCAGCTTCCTGTTTCCGGTGCCCCAGGCATTCTCCACAACCGAAAAGAAAGAATAGACTGCTTCAGGGCCAAGCTCTCCGTTCACTGGCACACTGATGGGGTGGATTTCAGGGAGGCATGGAGCCCAGGGTCTGAAGGGTGAGCGGTGACGAGACAGGGGCACAGCTCCATGCTCTCACCCGCACATTTCCTTAAAAGGAAGGACTGGACTCAGGCGAATGCGCATCCTTTGCTGCAGTATGGAGAACTTCAAGACCAGCTGGTACGAAGCAGAGTTAGAATCTATCTATCTATCTATCTATCTATCTATCTATCTATCTATCTATCTATCATCTATCTATCTATCATCTATCTATCTATCTATCATCTATCTATCATCTATCTATCATCTATCTATCTATTGATCGATCGATCATCTACCTATCATCTATCTATCTATCATCTATCTATCTATCTATCATCTATCTATCTATCATCTATCTATTGATCGATTGATCATCTACCTATCATCTATCTATTATCTATCTATCTATCATTTATCTATCATCTATCTATCAATCTTATCTATCATCTATCTATCTTTATTTTATTCATTTATTTTACATCCTGACTGAATTTGCCCCTCTCTCCTCTCTTCCCATTCCTTCTCTCCACTTCCTCAACCCCACTGTTTCTGTTCAGAAAGGGGCAAGCCTCCCATGGGTATGAGTAGGGCATGGCATATCAAGTTGTGGTAAGAAGAGTTAGAATTTATTAAAGATATTTTAAGAGATAGATTTGGTTTAAAAGAAAATGGACTTAAGATAGTGAGAAACACTAGAGACGAACAAGACATACCCGGGTATGGATGTGTGGTTCTCAGGGAGAGCAACAATGAACTGTCTTAGCAGGAAACATGGGTACCATTTTGGGAGGGTGCTCAAGTTACATCTCAAAGGTATGCTAAGAAACGTTTTCTTCTTATCTTCTTTTTGACAAAAGGAATTAGAGGATGGCTCCGGAGGTGACATGGATGGGATTACAATCTGATATGATAAAAACCAGAGCCATTATAGATGCTTAAGAGAGGGCAGGGTAGGGTTTCTCTGTGTAACCCCAACTGTCCTGGAACTCACTCTGTAGACCAGGCTGGCTTCGAACTCACAGATATCTGCCTGCCTGTGCCTCTAGAGTGCTGAAATTAAGGGTGTGTGCCACCACCCTGCCTCTCTGCCTATGGAGTTCTTGATTCTCAGCTTCTAAGAGGCCTCAACATGACTCTGGAGTAAGGCGCTCTTTTCCCTGAAATCTGTAATTTCTCATCTGTTCATCTTTGATGAGAGGAGGAAGACACTGCATGTTGTGAACTCAGCTACCAGAAAGTTTGTGTTTCTTTTAATGGTGTCTGTAGAAATTACTAAAGTTATTATTGTCTCTTTTTATTTTAATTTTATAATTTAATTTTATAACCTCAATATTTAAAAAAAAAAAAAAACAGAAAACCTTGCAAATAAGCGAAAAGATTTCACACCAAAACTAATCAATCAGAACCAGAGTCTACATAACTCACTGAACTCTTGAGCTGTTAGAACTGGCATCAGGAACAGAAACTATGGAACTTTCTATTAAATTTTATTCTTTCAGTATTGAATGGATTTTATGCATTTAACCATCTCCCAGCTCCTACCAAAACTGATGACAAGATTAGAGCTAGAAAAGCAGTTAGTTTTCTATCCTCTTTCGTAACTCAAGTCCATTAAGTGCATTCAGTCCCTCCTCATCCCTCGATAGTTAGCCTTTCTGCTTTTCTCCATGCTATGCTATGCCCAACAACTGTGCCCATGTATGCATACATTATTGGATAGATTCTGCATATGAGGAGCACACGTGATTGTTTTCTCTCTGAGATTGTGTGGCCTTGCTTTTCTTTAGAAGTGTGTGTGTGTAATACATATGGAATATTATTAATATGTACTGTATACATGTGCATAGTACATGTAATGGACACACTGTACATATAGTATTTCCTCATTTGTTTGTTGATGGAAAATGCTTTACTAACCAAGGGGTGCAAACATCTCTATGGTACTATGGTAGGTTGTAGTGTTCTCTAGGTTTATTCTCAGGAGTAAAATAACTGGGTCAAAGGTCAAATAGTATTTCCTTTTTTTTTTAACTTTGTAAGACATCTCTAAACTAACTGATTCCATGGTGCTTATATCAAGTTTCACCTCACCAACAGTGAGTAAGGGTCCTTCTTGCTGCGCATCCTCTCCTACATTTGTTCTCAGGTTCCTTGGTGATAGCCATTCTGGCTAAGGTGAGGTGGTATCTCCAGGTAGTAATAATTTGCATGTCCCCGATGGCGAGGCATACTGTACAGGTTATTAAAATACTCACTTGCCGTTTGTGTTTTGTTCATTACCCTTTGGCAGTTTTGTTTACTTGGCATTTGATTTCTGCAATTCTTTGTACTTAATTTATAGTAATTACCTGCTATTCCAATATATAACATAAAACAATTAACACCTAACATTCAGGTTATATTGTATAGAAATTTCAAATTCTGGTGCATATCTCCATTCCAACTAGAGACACAGTGCTCAGTAGTTGCCACAGTGAGAGGGTGACATTGTTTGTGCAGTTTCGAATCAGCACAGCATCTAGAGACATGGTTTTACTGGACTTGGGGCACAGACTGTGTTCCAAGAAGCCAGGTCTGGTAGTTATCTTCAACAAGACAATTAAAACCATTGCACTAAGGGGCTAGAGAGATGCTTCTGCTGGTAAAAACACTGGGGGCTCTTGCAGAGGACCCAGGTTTATTTCTCAATACTCACATGCCTGTTGACAAACCCCATCCCCACACCTCCACCCCTGAACACACACATCCTACATCCCCAGACCTCCAAACCCTCACATCCACATTTCCCTGAACACAGATACCCCACTCCCCCATACACACCCACACCCATCTACACACACACACACACACACACACACACACACCTGTACGAATCCATTATCCTCTCCCCTGATTGCACCTGTCTCCTGAACAAAATGGAACTTGGAAGTTTTAGCTATTTTTCTTCTTTTGTGGAAGAAACTCAACATTTTGGGGCTCATCATGAACTGCTCTTACAGAGGACCCAAGTTTGGTTCCCAGTATTCACACTGGGTGACCCCCCCCCAACTGCCTGAAACTCTAGTCACATACACATACCCACCCTACCACGTACATAACTGTAATTTAAAAATGGTCAAAATTGGGCTGGAGAGGGCTCAGTAGTTAAGAGCATTGGCTGCTTTTTCAGATGACCTAGATTCAGGTCCAAGTGCCCACATGGCATCTTGTACCATCCATAAATCCAGTTCCACAGAAGCTGGCTCCCTCTGATGGCCTCTTTGAGCATCATGTCTGTACATGATTCTCACACATGCATGCAAGCCAAACAACCATACACATGGAAGTGAAACATTGTTAACAAATAATAAAAATAAATACTCAAGAATTAAAAACTGGGGTAGAGTTATCAATATTCTATTTCTTCAGATTTTCACTCTTAGGGATTCCAGAGATGGTCTCCTACTAATGTCCTGCCATCCTGCTGTTGGCCAGACAAGGCTACAAGGTCAAGATTGACAAGTACTCTCTGAGCTGGCTGCTGTCCTCTCAATGAATTGTCCCCTCACTCAGGAGTGATGGGACACCTTTGAGTCTTCCTCTCGAAGGAAAAACTGAACATGAATGATTGCTCAGTTTGCAGAAGGGCAGGAAGGTGATGGTGAAGTATTCAGTGCTATTCAGTGTGTGCTAATGGACTTGGGTCGGAGTGGCAAGAGGAACCGACACCATGAGCCTGTTAGAATTTAAAGGGCTTTCAAAGAATGAAATAAAAAAAAAATGAAACTAATTTATTTCCATGCCAACAAAGAGAAAAGAGCAGCAGCTGAAGGCAAAATCCGTCGACTCATGCCTCCCAAGCACAGAGCAGGAAGTGCTGGCAGCTGGGCCCAGTTCAAATTGGATGCCTTGGCATGGTGATGGTTCCCCTTCCTACTCACTCCTCTCCTCGCTTTTCTCACCATCGCTAGAAGACTTGACAGGCTCATCGCAGGAGGAGTCTCTACTCATCACTCACAGAGGAGTCTCTGCTGTAGGGAGGCCTTGGGTGGTTATCAACGAACCGGGAAGTTCAGGGAAGGCTAAACAAGCAACATAGCACCAGGGTCATAGCCTGAGCCAATGGCCTGCCTGAAGCAGCTCCTGTCTGTCAAAAGAGGGTTGTCAAAAAGCTTTGGTCTTTTCCCCAGTCATTCAAACAAAATAAGAATGTAGTCAAGATTCTTTCTTTGAAAACCCTTTTGTGGCCTGAGTTATCAATCATCGCCTGCTTTGCCCACACAGAGTGTACAGATATTAACAAATGACTTTTAATCAGCCACTCTGTGACTACGTTAAGTGTCACCATATGGATGTGAGGGTAGTCTGGAGTTTAATAATGGGCAATTGGGAAGTCTATATGCTCTTCACCCTTTCTGTTGTTCAAGTACTCAGATAAGTGAATGGAAAGTGTAATATGAATATAAATCATTATGAAAAATGTTATTCCTATTGTAAGCAATTAAAGTGTGTTAAGCCCATCTCATGTAAGAAATGTGTGTGCAAATTAGGTTCATGGTAGGTTAATCATGGTAGAGTTGAGTGCTCAAAGTTCTCATTTTGTTTTTGAAAGGGAGATGAAAGATTTATATTTTAGTGGATGATGGATTCAGTCCATAGACTACATGACGAATATCACTCACTCTTATTGCCTCAAACCTATATTGTTAAAGGGTACTTTTTAACAAGAGTGTTAGATACTATTCAGCACCATCCTAACAACTCCCTTGATATAACAACCTTAGTTTTGTCTTCTCAGCATTTTGACCTTCTGATCTTCCACTAGAATCACCCAGTAAGCTGCACTAACAGAATTCAGGCTTCTCTAGCCTATGTCTCCAATATTCTCCATGTTTCTCTAGTAACCCTCTTCCAAAGGTTTTCCCATGTGGTCAGGTTTAGTTACTGCAATACCCCATTTCTGGTACTAATTCTTCTGTTCATTACATTTCTGTTGCTGTGACAAAAATATCTGAAAGAATAACTCTAAAGAAATGGATTGTTTATTTTGGCTCAGTTACAGAGCACTGAGTTGTCTCCCACTGGCTCTGTTTTTTTTCTGAGCCAATGGTGAGGCAGCGCATCTCTGTAAGGAGTTGTGTGAAGGAGCAGAGCTATTCATCTCACATCAACC
Source organism: Phodopus roborovskii (assembly GCF_943737965.1). Taxonomy (NCBI): domain Eukaryota; kingdom Metazoa; phylum Chordata; class Mammalia; order Rodentia; family Cricetidae; genus Phodopus; species Phodopus roborovskii. The sequence goes on from NW_026125295.1 coordinate 4,052,305, forward strand.
AGGAAATAGAGGGAGAGAATGGGATGAAGATCAGGTAACACCATAAAGGGTACAACCTTAGTGACCTTCTTCCAGCTAGCATCATGCTTCCTGAAGTTTCTCCACCTCCCCAAACTGCACCTACCAGTGGAAGTGTCCAGTGAAAGATACTTCATGCTGTAATGAGTCTCTACTATAATATTCCTCAGGACATTTGTTATGAGCAAGTTTTCCTGCCAGCCTGATCCCAGAGCCATGCCAGCACCAAATAACATGCAGAGACGCTGTATTAGATATAAGGCTGTTGACCTGTTATTAGCATTTCTTATTGGCTAGCTCTGTCTTAAATATTAACCCATTTCTATTAATCTATGTGTTTCCATGTGGTCTTATCTTACTGGAGAGAAGATCCGGAGTTCTTCTCTCTTGGCCCTACATGTTGAATCTCCTATTACCTATCCCCGAATCTTCCTTGTCTCCTAGTCCCACCTATCTTGCTTTCCTATTGGCCAACAGTGCTTTATTCATTAACCAGTACGAGAAACATATTTACGGAATGACATCTCCCATCAGACATTGGCCATGATTTGTTCAAGTGTTTTGTGTCATCCCCTTTCTCTTTGTGGTTAGACGCAGATTCATGGCCCTCTTGTAGCTAATAACACAACGCAAAACAAAAAAGTTATTATCTTTCTAAGAATGTTTTCATCCCTGATAAAATAGGGAGAATACTCAACATCCCATATCACAGAATAATCTCAAGTTGAATGTTGATGCAGCTTATCTTATTATAGATTGGCTTCTCCAAGATGACTCTAAGGAAAACCCTGAAGTTAAAAAAGTTTATGCGGGCCATTGATTTTTGGGAAAGAGCAGCAGGAGGGTAGAGAAGGAGGAAGTAGGGGCACACATGGAATGGACATGTTGGAAATTGGAAAACACAGTCTTATTCTGGATCACCAAGCCAAGTTCTGCTAGGGCAGAGTTGTCTCGCCCTGAGCGTTTATTTATCCACTAGCTGTCATGACACAAGGAGCACCTGCCCCCAGAATATCTTCTTCTTGGTCCCGCCATCCTGACATGAACATGGGACAAGAACATTACTGTGTTTAGAGAGAGCCTGAAGGCAGAGATCAGCAAGTCCTATCCACCAACAGGTCTTTGTATGAGTTCCATTGACAGGTGTGCTGTGAGGGACATGGACAATGGGTGAGCCCCGGCTGTTCCTTAAGTTTTACGGATAAATGTGCCTGAAAACATCTTCCTTTTTTATTTCTTTTGCCCAAAGCTGGTTCAGGAAGATGACCTCTGGCTGGGAACCTCAGCTGCTACTTGGCTCAAATGCATTAGAACGGCAGTGGTACACTTGTTTCAAGCCACCGTCCGCTGGTGACTCAGGCACTTGTTTTAATTGCTTAGTGCTGATGCTGTGGCATTTTAAAAGTCTTTCCGATAGACTTGTTTATGGGAGATGCATCTGACAAACAGACATTTTGTTGCTGGGCCCTCCATTCCCTGATTTGTCTGTTGATTAATAACTGACTCAGAAACCTTACTGGAACAGCATTCTTTTTCACGCCCCATGCTCTCATGAGTCCACAGCTTCAAGCTAAAATAAATCAACCTGACGTTCAAGGTTCCCCCACTCGGGCCCCAACCTGCTTAGTCTTGCCTTGTTACCTATTTTTCTCACATGCAGACTCTTAAGAATGATGAGGCCATCTTCCAGTCACCACTTGTTTGCCTCGTCAAACCTAGTGCTAACTGTTACAAACCCGATTTGTTGTGTAAACTACCAAACAATCCTGAATGGTAGGTAGACTCATGGCAACCATTTTGCACTTGAGAAATCTCAGGAAGCTGAGGTCTTGAGGCACTACACACGAGCAGGGAAAAGATCCCATAGCTTCCTGTAGGCTCCACACGCTAACTCTTCCTCCCATTGCTTGCCAGAATACCTGGTGCAAGCAGCTCAGTGGAGGAAGGGGCTCTTCTGACTCACAGTTTGACCAAGCTGCAGTCTGTCCATCACGATGGAAAAAGAAACGTGGCGGGGAGTGGGGACAGCTGGTCACACGGAATCAACAGTCGGGACGCAGAGATTTGTGAATGCTGGTTCTCTGCTCCATTTCTCATTTTTATTAGGTCAGGGCGCCAGGCCCTGGGGTGGTGCCAGTCACATTGGGGAAACTCACCCAGCTCCCTCCCAGACACCCAGAGACTTATCTCCTAGGTGGCTTCAAGACCGTCAAGCTGACACTGAATGCCAGCCACCACACACAATATTCTCCTTTACTCTCAGTTGCAGCTTATGCTTCTAAAGGGCAGACTTACATATTTTAAAATGTGACTGGTATCTCGAACAGTATTTACACGGTGACAGATTTCTGCGGAAGCATTTGCCACATCTCGGCAAGGTTCACATGCGAGGCCACCTGCCACCCCAACTTGTCCTTCTCCGCCTTTTTATCCCTGTGAGAAAAGGAGGAAATGGTCCCAAGACTGATAAGGAAAATAATGCAATAAGCTATAAACCGACTTCAGGACTCATGGAAGAGAACAAAAAAATTTTCATACATTGCTCTTGGGTGTCTGAGATGTTTCTGCTTTCTCAGAAAGCCGTTTGGCAGTTTCTATTAAGGTGTGTGTGTGTGTGTGTGTGTGTGTGTGTGTGTGTGTGTGTGTATACATCCCCTTGGCCGTGCCAACTACAAATTGTAGGAACTTATTCTATAGAAACAAAAGCAACAACCCACGAAACATATGTTAAGATGCTTTTTAAAATAATTATATCATGATGGCAAAATAGTGGGGAATATATGGATGTCTGTCCACAATAAGGCTGCCGAATGCATTATGGCACTTAAAGACTGTGAAATCTTAGGCAGATAGAAAAAAAAAACATACACACACAGCTGATCAAGCCAGTTTTAAGGAGTTAGCACAAAGTAAGTTTGAGTGAGATGCACTAAATGTAGAAAAGAATGTTAAATGTGTTTTCATTTTGTAAACTAAGTAATGAAAATGGAACGCTGGGCACCCGTGGACCTGTGAATTTGTTCGTCTGAGGTGTGAATCTGAGTTGGGAAGGCACCTGCTGAAGTGTCTGGGTGTTGGCATCACATGTCAAAGAACAGGACCAGGGACACATAATTAGAAATAGAGAGGCTGAAGAGGTGGCGTGGTAATAGTGAGCACACATTGAGCAGAGGGCTGGAGCTGGACTGTCAGACCCTGTGTCAGGCAGGTCACTATCGTGGACAACTCCAGCTTCAGGGGACCTGATGCCCCTGGTCTCCGAGGGCCCTGCATTCACGTGTACATACCCCACCCCACCCACACATACACAACTAAAAATGAAAACAAATCTTCAAGGATAGAAATAGAGACCATTTATTAAGAAAGGGAGAGCATCCCCTCAGCCCGGCAGGGCTTTTCCATTTGGCTTCCTGCGTATGTTAGCCTTGATCTAACTTTTCCTAGAGAACAGGCCAAGGCTGGCATGGGAAGTGTGTGTGGTACACATGTACACATGTGTGTGCTGCTGTGCATGTCAGAGGCCAGAAGAGGGCTTCAGTGTTCTGTTCTACCACTGTACGCGTTGTTTCCTTGAGATGGGGTTCTCTCTGTGACGCTGGAGCCAGGCTGGCAGACAGCCACCCCACAGGTCACAGAGCTGGGGTTTGACAGGGATGCTATGGTCTGAAGGCACTTCTCAAGTGCTCTCAGCCACCGAGCCATCTCTCTTATTCTTAAGTACTTAACCTATGTGCAGTCTGCAAGCTTAACTGTGACATTACACCTTCGGGTAAAGGGATCACCTCCTGCCCTTAAGATGGGTGAAAATGTCTTTGCATAGAAAATCCCATTTCCCCCAGGCCTGGCCTTGTAACAGCACTGTCTCCCTGTTCAGCTTTGCAGGGCACACACCAGCTTGGTGAGAATCACTGCAGGCTGGAACTCACTAGTAACGTTCATGTTCTGTACCCCTGCTTTTGTTCAAGATGCTGCCGCCTATCCACCTTCCAGCAGAGCTGCTGATGCTCCAAAGTGTGGACCTCCCCTTTGGATCCTGAGACCTTGGAATTTCCCCAGGAGTCTCATGCTAGAAGGGAAATGGGGAGGGGGCCTGTGACAGCCAGTGGGGACCTTGCCTCCAGGAGGAGGATTCCCACCTTCTGACAAGCTGTCTGCCCACTTTGCAGGAGAGACTGGCTCCAGACAATGATGAGTCCTTGATGAGCCGTACCTCTCTTTGGCCTGGGCATGCTTCCTACCCTTTATCAAAGCCTTATACCAGTACCCAAAAGATAGACTCCAGACCTCACTGGACCTCTTTATTTGTTTTTCTCTCCAGTGTAGCTTCACCGAATAATCTCCTTTTAATGAGTTTTGCTACTGCTTGTTTCTTTAATTGGTCTCTTGAGGATGGGTGGCCTGCTGAACCTAGCTTATTAGGTTGTACCCTAAAAATTCTGGTAACATCTGCCTTTAGGCATTCAGGCATTTAGACACTATTAACTGAAAAATATTCCCTCCCTCAGTCTGGTTTTCACACCCTTGCTTTGGCTAGCTTCAGTCATTTTCAGTTATTTGGTGACTTGACAAGTTCAAGTTCACATGTCTGAGCATCACCGTTCACACAGTGGCCTCCTGTATGAACCTGGTAAAGCCTTGAAGCTCTCGAGAAGGGAAAAAAACAAAAACCAACCAACCAAACAAACAAACAAAAAACAAGAAGTGAAAAATACTGACAAAATCCCGTTGTGAACAAAATTGGAAGACTGCAAAAATTTTAAAACATAAAAACCCGGAAGGGGCTTTCCCTTCTCCAAGAAATGGGGACGAGGATGAAACTTATGGGGCAGCCATCTTGGCAAGATGTAGGCAGCTTCCTCTGCAGGCAGAGAGTCAAGAGTCTTATTGTTGTAAAAGCTGAGCGGTTACCCATCCCCACCAGCTGCAGAGAAGGATAAACAGACACTCACACACAAAACCTGACAGCCCTCAAGCGAGCCGGGTATAGAGATCTACACAAGAGAAGGTTCCTCACTGTGTTGTTATAGGAACACTCACTAGCTTCACTGCTAAATAAGGAAACATGTTTAGCAAGGGGTCCATACAGGGAATAAACCAGAAAAAGTGCTAGAAAACAACCAGAAGCAGTTGGTAGGAAAAAAAAAACAGCTGTTTGAAAAGATAATTCTTTTGAAATTCACCATAAATGAAATAAATGTAATTATCTTCTTTGTGGCCTACCACAAGGCAAAAAAAATGTAAGATCTCAGACAAAAAAGAAAAAAAAATGTGTCATAGTCAGTTTGGGATGTTGTAACAGAATGCTACAGGCTGGTTGGCTAAATAAGAGCAAATTATTTCCCATAGTTCTAGAGAGAGAGGCTGGATGTCTGAGATAAAGGTATTTGTAGGCTTGGTTTAATAAGGACACACGTTTTAATTCAGGAGACAGGGAGTGTGTGTGTGTGTGTGAGAGAGAGAGAGAGAGAGAGGGAGAGAGAGAGATAGCTTCTTATAAAGGCACTGTAGTGCCTTCATTGAGAACTTATGGAACATACCTCCTGGTGAGTCTGTGAGGGTGTTTCTATTGAGAAGACTCATACTGAATGTGAGCATCACTGTCCTATGGTCTGGGTTTTCCAGAATCTGGGCAGCATCATCCCACAGTTGGGGGCTAAAACTGAGTGACTGAAAAGGAGAAAGCAAGCTGAGTAGCAGCATGCATCTCTCTCTGCTTCCTGACTGCAGGAGTATCGCAACCAGCTGCCTCATGCTACCAACTCCATCCCTTTCCCACCATGATGGACTGTCCCCACAAACTGGGAGCCAAAATAAACGTTCCTTCCGTAAGTTGCTTTTCTGGGTATTTGGTCACAGCAACAAGCAACATAACTGATCTAGACACTAATCCTGTTATAGTTCCATCCTGGTGGCTTAATTCTCTGGAAGTCAACTCATGAAAGCATTAGATTGAATGTGTAGGCTTCAACATATTTGTGGCAGGGGGATACACAGATAATCAGTCCCCAGTTGATAGTAAGAATACAGGAATTAAATATAAGTAAATAAATAAAGATAAAATATAATTAAAATAAATAGAAAGTAAGTATAAATATCAACAAAAAGCTCACAAGAAAGTATGAAACTAAATTATACATAAACACTATATAAGTATATATGAAAAACAATTTACTGAGATGGTTCATCAGTCAACCACACATACTTATCTTGCAGAGGACTACAGTTCAGTTCCTAGCATCCCTTCGGGTGTCTCGCCATCACTGATAACTCTAGCTTCTAATATCTTCTTCTAGCATCTACAGACACTGAAGTCACAGGTACACAGGCTCACACACAGAAACACATATACACACAGAATCAAAACAAAACAAAACAAATCTTTTAAAATTCTCAAAGTAAGGATAATTGACTAAAATTTTATCCTGGAAGTGGAGCAAGAGTGGAGAGAGAGAGAGAGAGAGAGAGAGAGAGAGAGAGAGAGAGAGAGAGAGAGAGGATGTTAAAGTCATTTTGCTCTGTAGTGAGGAATTAACAGCATACCTGATTAACGTAGCTACTAGAACAAAAGAATGAGAGAAAACACAGAATGTAAATCAAGAGACTACATGTCCCAGAAGGCTTAAAAGCTAGAAGAATGATATAAACTAGAATAACCAACAATATCTCAATACTTAGATATAAGCTACAATCAGCACATGAAAGAAAAATACTTTCTTACAGGAACCCCTAAAACACACTCCAATTAGTTTTCTAGATTTCAAAAATAATCCACTGAAAAATTAATGATAAGGGTAAAGCATCTGGCTACAGATTTTTCTGGGTGACATCCAACATTAAAAGATCATGGGGTTACAGCTATGAAAATCTCAAATAACTACGTGGTATTCAAAGATTTAACACCCAGACAAAAGCTACTCAAAGACTGAGGCCATGAATCTGAACACTAAGCCACACAGGAATGGATTTGCTTGGAAACCTTTTCCCATGTGTCTCCTAGAGCAAGAGTTTCCAAGCTACAACCCTGGGGCCAAGCCAGCACACTGCCTGGTTTTTGTTCCTGTTTTCTAATAAAGTTTTATTGTAATGCAATACAGAGTTTCTGGCTGATTTTGTGTTATGGCAGCAGTGTTATCTCTCTCTCTCTCTCTCTCTCTCTCTCTCTCTCTCTCTCTCTGTGTGTGTGTGTGTGTGTGTGTGTGTGTGTGTGTGTGTGTGTGTGTGCCACAGCATGTGTGTGCAGGACATTGAACAACTTTTGGGAGTTTTCTCCTACCCTATATATTCTGGGAATTGAACTTAGCTCATTAGGCTTTGTGGTAAGTCCCTTTACTTGCTGACACATCTTGCTTGCCCATGTGCTTTTCTAGTTAAAGAAAAATGAAGGGGAGAAGGTATTTAACAAGACTGTGAGTTAAACTAAATAATTGTCAAATCCATTCTAGTCTCTCCTCAGAATGTCTCCATCCCTTTTACTATCTGCTCCTTTTTGATCCATGCCAGGTTAGTTGAGGAGCCTCAAATTATTTTCAGATCCAGGGAAAATGGGGCCATCAATGAAGATGAGACATGTCTCAAGAGACAGAAGAGGGGGCTGGAAATGAGGCTGAGGGCCGGTGAGATGCTCAGTGGGGTAAGGTATCTGACTCTAAGCCTGATGACCAGAGTTACTTCTGGGACCCACATGGTAGCAGGAGTGAACTGAGCCCTGTAGGTTGTTCTTTGGTTAGCACACATGTGCCATGGCATGTGACCCCAACTAAGTAAGTAAATAAATGCAATTTTAAAATTAGAAGGCAGTGGATTTATACCCAAAAGTTCAGCTCCTTTTGTTATTTTGTTAAGTCTCTTTTGTCTCCCACTAGCTGTATGGGTGTATTGTCTCCCTCTCCTACACTTCAGCTACTGTATCCGTGAAATGAATACCATACAGTGCCTGGGTCACAGCACTATAGGGAAAATAAACATCTTAGTGGAGGATAAAGCACTTGTAACAGTAGCTGGTACAGAATTAGCATTCACAAATGTCCATGCTGTTGTTGATTCTTTGTAGCTAGGGGAACAATTACATGGGAAGTTGGCTTACCAGGTGATATCTGCAGCTGCCAGAAGAGTTGCTCTAAGAGGGCTTCAGGGGAGGGAGGCATCTCTCAGGCTCCTGGGATGAAGTGTTTTCTTTCCCCTGATTGCAATGGGGGTAGAGGATGCCTGCTCTATTGGCTGCAATTGCTCCCCATGATGCTGATTTTGGCAGTCTTGGCCAGGGCCCGTGTTTCCACAGGAATCCCACTTTAGGTTGATTACTCAGTGAAGGTGGTGAGGCTGTTTCCCGAGGTCTCCAGGAAGAAAGCGTTGCTAAGGTTTGTTATTTTTGGACAACTGGTTGCTGTGTCTCCTTACTAATTAAATAGATAAGACTTGTTTCTGCTGGGAGATTTCCACGCTTTCCAGGAAACGATACCTAATGCTGCTTCACGCACCAACTGTCCCTACAAGATGCCTTTGTGTGATTGTCACCTAGAGGAGACAGCTCAGTTTAGGGTTGAGTGAAACAGCCTGAACTGCAACACATGGTGTCGAGGACCTTCAGTCTGTCAAGGTCCAGCTGTGTGTCTGCTGCTGTCTGTACTGGTGCATTTCCTGTCGTGACCACATGCTTAGTAAGAAGCAACTTACTGGGGCTCATGGGAGCAACCCTTGGAAGGGGCTCATGGGAGGTGCCATGTTACCAGTGTGAGGGAGCTCACCACACTGTGTCTGCAGTCAGGAAGCAGAAAGAGGAGGCTGCTCAGCTGAACTGCCCCTCTTGACCTTGGGAGATGTCATTCATTCTGTATATATGTTTCTCTTATTGGTTAACGAATAAAGCCCTGTTGGCCAATAGGAAAGCAAGATAGGTGGGACTAGGGGACAAGGAGGATTCTGGGAGACATAGTAGGGAGAAGTCAATATGTAGGGCGTGAGAGAAGAGGTCTGGACCTTTTCTCTGGTAAGATAAGATCACGTGGAAACAGTAGATGGATAGAAATGAGTTAATATTTAAGACAGAGCTAGCCAATATGAAGCTCTAGCCATTGGCCAACAGCTTTATAACTAATAGAGTCTCTGTGTGTTATTTTGGGACTGACAAGACTCTGGGACTGGGCTAGTGGAAAAGTTCTCGTAATAGCATTCAGCCATGTCTCCTCAGTTAAATCTCCCTGGAAACCCTCACAGGGCACACCTAGAGCCCAATATCTATGGTGATTCTAAACCCTGTAATAGACAACCAGGGTTAATTATCATACAACACTCAGATTTTGAGTTTTAGGTTTTGTTTTTTGTTGTTTTTATTTTTCTTTTTGTTTGTTTTTTGAGATGACGTTTCTCTGTGTAGCCCTGGCTGTCCTGGAACTCGCTCTTGTAGACCAAACTGGCCTTAAACTCACAGAGATCCGGCTGCCTCTGCCTCTTGTGTGCTGGGATTAAAGGAGTATGCCACCACTGCCCAGCTTATATTTGTTCTTTATTCTGAAGTGTTCTGATAACATTTAAAAAAAATTGGCTAAGAGGTGGGGCTCTTGTTTAGATGCTTAAGACCCTGGATTCTAGTCCCAACAATGCTGTACCCCCCAAAACAAAGCAAGAAAATATTGCCTGAGAATGACCTGAGCTATGTTGATTACACATGTACACCTATATTTATTTGTACATTAAAGTTATGCAGTAAATTCTGATAGAGACCAGGAGTCTCAAGGAGGCTTTAGTGACTTTTTAACACACCCCAAAAAAGTACCCTTTAGCCTGGCTCGTCCTGGCCTCTTCTTTCATTGCCCACACTTTGTTGACCTTTTACCAGGGACCCAAGCCTGCTCTGTGGGCTCTCTTGTTCCAGCCTTGTATTCTTTATCACACTATCCTAGCTTCTGTGATGCTCTGGCTTACATCCATCTAGAATGGATTTATGTATAGAAGCAAATTCAAGCCTTTACCAACTATATTTAGGAATGCTTTTGTATCTTCTTCCTTGAAAATGAAGGGTTTTTTTTTATCTATTTACTTTATTGTAAGTGTACAACTAAGTATTTCTCTTTAAAGATTTATTTATTTTAACCCAGCTTCCCCTCTCCCCTCTCCTCCCACTACCTCCCTGCTTTCCCTCCCTCTCAATCCACTCCTGTTTCTGTTCAGAAAGGGGCAGGCTTCCAATGAGTATCAGCAGAGCATGACATATCAAGTTGCAGTTAGATTAAGCACCTCCCCTTGTATTAAGACTGGACAAAGCAACCCAGGTTCCAAAGAGACAGCTAAAGCATTAGCAACAGCCCCTGCTCCCATTGTTTGGAGTCCCACAAGAAGACCAAGCTACACAACTGTCACATAATGTAGAGGGCCTAGGTTGGTCCCTGGTTGTTGGCTCGATCTCTGTGAGTGTCTATGAGCCATGGTAGTTGTTTCTGTAGGTTCCCTTGTGATGTCCTTAACCCCTCTGGCTCTTACGATCCTTCCTTCTCTTCAGTTCCTAGAGATTCCTCCAGTTCCACCAAATGTTTGGCTGTGGGTCCACATCTGTTTCCATTGTCTATTGGGTGAAAGCTCTGTGACGACAATTGAGATGGTCACCAATCTGATCACAGGAGATGGCCAGTTTAGTATTCCCAATCCTAGGAGTCTTAGGTGGACTCATCCTTGTAGATTCACGGGCGTTTCCTTTGCATCGTTCTTTTCCCAATGATCTGTTCCAATAGTGATAGTGGACACAGAAAGGAGATAATGAGGCTGATATTAACAGTGACCACACTTCCAGCTGCATAAATCTCATACCACACCTAGAAGGAGCCTTTAATATCATTTAATATGTAATTCTGATTTATGTAAATAAATTATGTATAATATAATGTAGTGGTGATCATACTGTTTAATATTTAATGGAATGCTCTGTCTTTTGCAGACAAGCAGATTGAAACTAAGACAATTTAAGTCACATTGCTAACGCAATTTGGAGTTGGAAGTGAGACCCAAGTCCAACTGCCTATGCAGGCCCAGATTTAACTGCTGAGTTAATAAAAAATAAACACTCATGAATGCAATTTGAAATAAGGAGATGAGATGTGCAAAGGTTGGCTGTGGCCTAATGAAGCTTCTGGTAATTGCTTCAAAGTAACTACAGATTGGAAAGAACTCATTTAGCTGGTACCCTGAATCCACCATCTCCACACAACTGAGCCAAGACTCCTCTGATGACAGTGTAGAGTCCTTAAGACACATGAAAAGATTTTATAGTCTCCACTTCATCCTTTCCATTGTGTTTTACAGGTTTAATATAAACTTATGGAAGTAGCACGCATGTATGCAAAGCATTTTGATCGTATCCATCACCACTACCTCCATCTACCTCCCTACTAGGACCCACAAACTTGTCTCCCTCTCAACTTCATACTGTCCTCTAAAATTGTTGTTATTGCTAATAACTCCCTGGGTCCAATTAGTGCTGACCCTATTGCACATGGGTATGGGGGCCATCCACAGGGGCATGGGCAACCTACCAGTGAGCAGCATTTGCAAAGAGAAGTGATGGTCCCTCTTTCAACAGCCATCAACTACCAATAGCTCTGCAGCTAGCGGTGGGGCCTCAGGAGCTCCCCTCTCATCCATTCTGGAATTTTGAGTGGCAGTGGCTTGTTACCTGTGCAGGCAACCCCAGCTGAGGTGAGTTCATGAGTAAGACAGCCATGTTCTGTGTGGAACTCAGCACTCAACAGCTTTCCTCCCCATCCCCCAGCTCTTCCAATCTTTCTGCCCACATCTCTGTGATATCTCCTGAGCCTTGGATGGGTCCGTCCATAACTGCTCAGTCACTGACTGTCAGCAGTTTGAGCTTAACCACCCAGTGTGAAAAGAAGTGTCTCTGACCAAGGTTGAGGGTAGCACAAAGCAATGGGTATAAATGTAACTACAGAGAAGCTAGTTTACCGGCACGCCTGGTTAAACAACACCGATAGGTTACCCTACTCGTGCTGAAGATTCCCCCAGTCAAGGGCTTTTGATCAAGTTTATAGTAGCAGATTGCAGGCCTCAAACCCAGTCCGTAAGTGGTTGATTAATCCTGTAATAGAAATACCACTATTTCACTAGTGGTCAAAATTTGCCTGTAGGTCATTGCAACATGCACCGTGAGAACCCTGAACCTTATCTCCCCCCGCAGTCTGAGTCCCACCTTCTAGCACCATGGGAGAAGTTTCCTGGTGGGTTTGAGATAGATTTCTGTTTTTAATAATGAAAAAAAAAAGAAGCAAAACAAAAAAAACCCTAAACCCTAGTTTTTACTTAATTAAAATATTCTATTTGAGGTTTCCCAGACAACGGTAGTGCATAATAAGTAGCAACTAACTGTCTTACAAGAGTTCCTTCCTCTCTGAATTTTGCATTAGTAGCATCACTTTTATCTTATTAGTTGGCTTCTAAGATAGTGCACATCTACATGGAACTAACTGAAATACATGAACAGGAAATTGAGGATATTTTAAAAGCATATTTTTTTTTTTTAGCTTCTATGTGACCAACATTTAGAATAGTGGTTAAATTCCCACAGTGTGCCAGGCATGGTTGTAGATGACAGAACTTCTGTGCTAGGGAGGTTTGAAAGAAAGTGGCCTCCATAGGCTCATAGGAAGAGGCACTATTAGTGGGTGTGGTGTTGCTGGAATAGGTGTGGCAGTGTTGGAAGAAATATGTTACTAGGTGAAGGCTTTAAGGTCTCGGATGCTCAAGCCAGGCCTGGTGTGGCATTCTCTCCTTCCTGCCTGCCGATCTGGCTATAGGACTCTCAGCTCCTTCCCAGGCGCCTACATGCTTCTGACCTACCATGATGATAATGGACTGACCTACCATGATGATAATGGACTGACCTACCATGATGATAATGGACTGGACCTTTGAAACTATAAGGCAGCCCCAGTTAAATGTTTTCCTTGGTGAGAGTTGTCATGGTCATGGTGTCTCTTCGTAGCAATAGAAACCCTAACTAAGACAGTAGGCAAAAGGTAGGAGGATTGCCACAAGTTCAAGGCCAGCCTGATTCAGACAGTGAAGTCCAGACCAGTCAACACTACATAATGAGATACCATTTCAAAAAAAACAAACCAAACCAAACCAAAACGAAAAGATAAACAAGCAAACAAGAATTTCCCACAGTGCAACTTTAATATATTTTTGTTGTGTTCATCATTTTGTAAGCTTAGCAGAGTACCACAGTTGGGTAGCTTGATTTGATTGACATGCCTGATTCCTCTGGTATCCTGATGCTTGTCTTGTAACTGCTATGTAAAGACCAATTGTATAAGAGATCATGTCTCCTCTTCCATTTTCCTGTAGCTCACCTACATCCTGAAATGGCCATGATGCTTCGGTTGCAGACATCATTCCGCTCGTGCTGAATTTACATTCAGGAACATGAGAATGTCTTTCTGTTCATTCATCTACTGTAAAATGAAGAAGTCTTTGTACCCACCCCTTCTGTATTACTTACTTTTCTTGTTGTTGTGACAAATACATGACAAACACAACTTAAGAATGGGGGGTTTGTTTTGGTTCATGGTTGGAGGTAGCAGTCCGTAATGGTGGGGAGTTCCTGGTGCCATCCATGAGGGCCAGTGATAACTGCCCCTGACCCAGGGAGCTCACTTTCTGCATTATTTTCTTTCTATGCAGTCAAGATCTCAGCTCATGGAATGATGCTGTCACATGCAGGGCGTGTCCGCCCTCCTCAGTTAAACCTCTGAAAACACTTGGATGATTCTCTTACAGATGTGTCTCCTGAGAGGGCTGGTGCACGGGTTAAAATACAAGGGACTAGGTTTAAAATAGGTTATTGGTTTATTCAGGGAGAAGTCACTTACACGAGAAACCGATGACCTGCAAGATCCACACCCAGGATGCTCTCAGTGACTTGATCAGAGTCAGGATGCTCTCAGTGACTTGATCAGAACCAGGATGCTCTCAGTGACTTGATCAGAACCAGGATGTTCTCAGTGACTTGATCAGAGTCAGGATGCTCTCAGTGACTTGATCAGAGTCAGGATGCTCTCAGTGACTTGATCAGAACCAGGATGCTCTCAGTGCCTTGATCAGAGTCAGGATGCTCTCAGTGACTTGATCAGAACCAGGATGCTCTCAGTGACTTGATCAGAACCAGGATGCTCTCAGTGACTTGATCAGAGTCAGGATGCTCTCAGTGACTTGATCAGAACCAGGATGCTCTCAGTGACTTGATCAGAACCAGGATGCTCTCAGTGACTTGATCAGAACCAGGATGCTCTCAGTGACTTGATCAGAACCAGGATGCTCTCAGTGACTTGATCAGAGTCAGGATGCTCTCAGTGACTTGATCAGAGTCAGGATGCTCTCAGTGACTTGATCAGAGTCAGGATGCTCTCAGTGACTTGATCAGAACCAGGATGCTCTCAGTGACTTGATCAGAACCAGGATGCTCTCAGTGACTTGATCAGAACCAGGATGCTCTCAGTGACTTGATCAGAGTCAGGATGCTCTCAGTGACTTGATCAGAGTCAGGATGCTCTCAGTGACTTGATCAGAGTCAGGATGCTCTCAGTGACTTGATCAGAACCAGGATGCTCTCAGTGACTTGATCAGAACCAGGATGCTCTCAGTGACTTAATCAGAACCAGGATGCTCTCAGTGACTTGATCAGAACCAGGATGCTCTCAGTGACTTGATCAGAACCAGGATGCTCTCAGTGACTTGATCAGAACTAGGATGTTCTCAGTGACTTGATCAGAACCAGGATGCTCTCAGTGACTTGATCAGAGTCAGGATGCTCTCAGTGACTTGATCAGAGTCAGGATGCTCTCAGTGACTTGATCAGAACCAGGATGCTCTCAGTGCCTTGATCAGAGTCAGGATGCTCTCAGTGACTTGATCAGAACCAGGATGCTCTCAGTGACTTGATCAGAACCAGGATGCTCTCAGTGACTTGATCAGAGTCAGGATGCTCTCAGTGACTTGATCAGAACCAGGATGCTCTCAGTGACTTGATCAGAACCAGGAGAGTGTACTGACGTCTGGGACCCCAGACCTCACCTCGCCCTCCATCACGTCCACACCCATTTGGGCATGGTCAGTGCTGCAGGCAGGGTGGACATCTCACTATAGGCCGTTTAAAATGAGCTCAGGACCTTCTCTGGGGGTTGCCACTTGACACCCCAACATGTCAGGGAAGATAAGAAGCATGGAGGACAACAAAGAAACAATGAGGAGCATAGGATACACAGAGAATCTCTTTGTTTCTTATAAGCATCTTGACGTTTCTCCATCCCTCATTTATGGCCACAATTTGGCTTCTTCATGTATCCTGGGAGGCTGTTTCCAAAGACAATGAGGCATCGACTGAACTCTGTGACTGGCAAGAAAAGTTGACCAATAGTCACTTAGTGATTTCTTGGTTCCATGTCCTCGTTTGCAAAATAATCGTACTGATACTTCATTGTGTTTGCAAAACCCATTCACATCATTCCGCGTAGCAAGAGTTGATTCTGTTCCTTGCTGAAGAGTCGTTGCTTCTCCAATATACCCTTGTCTTTTTATTCTACTATTGGATAGACAATTGAGTTTCTGACTCTGTCTCTTTTGAATGAAGTTGCTATGAGCATTCTTGTCCAGTCTGGGTGGACGTGTGTCCTCATGTGGGTTCAGGGCAGAGCTGATTGAGTCATGCTTCTGGGTTCAGTTTCAGAAAAGTTGCCAAACAGTTTTGCAAAGTGATTTTTTTGCTCCTTGACATTCCTGCCCCAAAAGGTTGAGCTCCATTTGTCCTCCATTGTCATTAGTACTGACTGACTTTTAAAACTCTAGCCCTATAGGCAACTGTCTGTGTGTAGACTCTTCATTTACTCTTATTAAAACTGTTCACTGAGCAGCTGTGGTTTACCCAGCACCATGCAAGGAAAAAGAAAACATTCCCGTTACAATGGACTCCATGCTTGAGTTAGGGAACACACTATAATCACATGCTTCCCCTATAATCCCAACTGCTTTTGGATAGTCTATATTGAGGTGGAAACTTACAATTCAACTCTAATTTTGAAATACAGTGTAAAGAAAACACTATAACAAAATATTCCAGTCAGGGTAACTTTATTAACAAAAAAAAAAAAAAAGGATTACTTAGCTCATAGATCTTAAGATTCAAGAGCATAATGGCAGTGTCCCCTCAGAGTTGGTAGGAACTTCATAGTGTGCGGCAGGAGCATGAGGGAAAGGATCTCACTGCTAATCAGGAAACCAGGAGGCAGTTCAGGGTTGAGACCTTATAGAAATTTTTCTCACAGGACCTTGGGAGTCCCACGAAACTATCTTAATCTCTTCTGAGGACAGCTCTTCCCTAATCACCACCCCACCCTCATCTTAGACACGTGAGATACATATGTACATGTAGAGTCAGGAAAGCAATGCCTACTGTATTCCTCAATAGTTCTCTATCTTGCTTGGAGACAAGGTCTCCCTCGGGACCTGGAGCTTGCCAAGTACGCTGGGCTGCAGGTCAGTGGGGTCCAGGGCTCCTCCTGCCTCTGCCTCCTCAGCACTGGGACCCTAGGCACACAGTGCCACACCCAGCTTTTTACGTTAGTTCTGGGAATCAGAATTTGGTCCCTCATTCCTGTGCAGCAAGTTCTTCCCAGGGACCTATTGCTTGTTACACAGTCCAAACTGCCTAGGCTGGCTTAGAATTTGGGATTGTTCTGGCTTTGTCTCCTAAGTGATCAGACTACAGATGTCCATCTCTGTGCCTGGCTTAAGCCTCAACTCACAAAGGCGCATCACCCTCGACACCACTATTCTGGGACCAAACTCCCAATACTGAACCCCTTGAGGACACTGCTCAAACCATATCCAAACCTTAGCAAGCCCTGCCTTTTCACCCACCCCTTCCTGTATCCTTTGCAAAGATGAGGCGGTGGGTTGGGCAGGTCTGAGCCTAGAGCATCAACTCCGTGGCTTCTTTGAGCTTTTCCTGGGCTTAGCTGCTGGGCGGCCCCTTTCCAGCCCCCTCTGTCACAACAGCTGCCTCTCACACAATGCTGTGGTGCGGTAATAACTATGCAGGGCCTTCAGTGAGGTCTCAGATTCTGGCTGCTTCTCAAGAAGAGGCTAGAAGGGTGCTGGTGAGATAAAGCAGAGAAGACAAAGGCAATTTGAAATTGGACACCCAGGAGCACGGTGGTCTGGCTGGGGTGGAATGAAGGAGAACATGGATGCTGAATTTGGAAATGGCTAACTCCATTGGTTTTGACCACTCCCCCCCCACAGAATTTCCCTGCTGGCGAGGAGGTTCCAGTGAGGGTTAACCAATAGGTTGATACCACGGGGACTGGTTTACCTTTAAAAGTCCACTTTTATATTAGTAAAATAGGTCCTATATTCTGAAAAAATAAAATGAAAATGATAGCAATATCATTTTCTAACAAAAACTGATGAGCCTGATGAAATTTAAGTATGGAACATGTACTCTTTGAAATATATTGATCAGTCTTGTCTCTAGGATCTTCTTCAGTTCTGGGCTTGTCAAAACCTCACAGTCTCTACGGGTTTCTTGTTGTTGATGATGTTTTTTTTTAAAATATATTACTTTGTTTATTTATGAATTTGTGCATGCCCGTGTGTGTGTGTGTGTGTGTGTGTGTGTGTGTGTGTGTGTGTGTGCACGTGTCTGTGTGCCACGGCATGTGTGGAGGTCAGAGGACACCTTGCAGGAGTCATCTCTCTCCTTCTATCCCGTGGGGCCCAGAAGTCACAGTCAGGTAGTCAGGCTTGTTGCCAGCCTACATCCATTAAGGTGTCTTGCCAGCCTCTCGTCTTTTCTACCTTATGAAATGAATAAATCAATACTGTCCATTTCATTGTCCTATTTATAAGGAGGGGCTAATTCATTGCATCTCCAACATCTCTTGGATTGCCTAGCTTCCGGTGCATTGTGGGAAATGAGTAGGTTGGTGCTTATCGGGTCTGTAAGCAGCTGAGTCTGTCTGAATGGCATGGACAGAAAGCAACCAAAAACTGCACAAATTGTCCCAGGAGAGGACAAGTCTCAAATGCCTGAGAGAGGAGGCAAGGACTAGGCCTCAGGCAAGACGGAACTGGAGACATCAAGGAGGGACAATGGCCTAAGAGGGGCTGAGTTAGTGCCTGGAGCCCATTGGGAGGTGCTGAACACTGAAACCAGGGCTTCCGGGGGAAGGGAGGGGGCAGAAGAACCAAAGCAGCGTCTCTCTGTAAGACACCATGTGCATGCTAGTACATGCCTCTCTCCCTCTCTCTCTCCCTCTCTCTCTCCCTCTCCCTCTCCCTCTCCCTCTCTCTCTCTCTCTCTCTCTCTCTCTCTCTCTCTCTCTCTCTCTCTGTGTGTGTGTGTGTGTGTGTGTGTGTATTAACCCCTACCATCGCCACCACAGAGATAGCTAAATTCTAACCTCGCTTTTCCAAAAGGAAATAAAGGACTGAATTAGGCCAGTTGATCCGGTGTTTTGCATCTGGATGAAGCAAACAGGGCGTTATATTGCAATGTCTACATCTATACATACATGCTCATAAATGTAACCTGTTGGGTTTGTGTAATGTTACTTGTCTGTGGATGTTTTCAGGGCTGACTGTTTGGTACTGGATAACCAACTGCTGTGCATTTCATGGTGGAGACTGTTTCTCCTTTGTTGCTATAGATCTGTGTATAGGGTTGAGGCCTTTTCTCTATCCATGGTAAGGTATTTGTTGTTGTCACCTCGTGTTCAGGTAGTCACATGGTTGAGACTTGGTAGGTGTCACTTCTGACACTCCTAGGAGACACAGTCTCACTGCAAACCCATGATCTTATGATCCTTAGAGTCTTTCCAGACCTCCTTCCCCAGTGATGTCTGAGCCTTAGCTGCCACTACTTCCCACTTAGGGTTATCAATGCACCCATTTTTTAAAGTCATGCTTACTGAAACCAGCCAGGTGCTACTGATAGTCTAAGGGAGGGTTGAATTTATTATTACTTATTATATGATTATAAATATAAGCACACAAATATGTATGTATAAACCACAGAGGGTTGGCTGTGCAAATGAAAAAATGGGTGATACAAAGAAGAGGAATATGCTGGCTGGGTCATCGACTGTGTCCATGTTAGCATGCTACCAATGGTCCAGACTCTAGATCCCAGCAGCCCAGGAAACTGATGTAGTAAAGTCTACAGTTCACAGCACATCTCTCCTGCTGATTCTGGTGACGAACCATCGATGGGAACTAAAGCGACTGTACAAAAGCTCAAGACAAGAGGATGTGTGTAAAGTTTTCTCTTCCTGACACTTGTATGTGTTTTTGACCTAAAAAATAGAAAAACAAGACAAAAATAACAGAGAAGATGGGACAATCTGGAAGGCTTTTCCTTGCCTGTGTGGGGATGTCTATTTTCCTACAGAGATAGAATAGCATTCTAAGTGCAGGAACTTATCAAGATCGATCCTGAAAAGTCTATTGTTTCCCTTTTTGATGAATGCTGTGCAGTGAGTTAGAATTCCTGTACATCTTCAGAGCAGCCTCGGGACACTTGCCAACAGCTAATGGTCCCTCTGCACTGTTAACACACGGGGACAGAAGAGCTTTGTCGTATCATCATCAGGATGGGCTCTATGGAGAAAGCCATTAATCAAGGCAAGCATGGCACTTTGTACAAAGCTAGCCTGGAGAGGAAGATGACCACTCCAATCAGAGGACTGCATACCAGGGAAACTTAGGACGGGATTCAGCGCTTCCTGGAAGCCACCAGCTGGAGCTGATAGATTTCACAGGGTGGGCAGCGGCTCAGGAGGGGATTCCTTCATTTGCATGCTCCGGTAAAATACAGTTTAAACTGGGTTGGCCACACTCCTCAGGGCTGGACAGTCTTGCTATCTTTTTAAGGCCGTGTCCCCATGGTTAGAAAGAAGTTTAATTAATACAGAGAAGATTTCATAGATATGATGAGTGCTACAATGTCTTAGACCTTCCAAAGGCTTCAGAGAGAGATGCCTGGGTGCCACTGTGTGTACCTTCATACTGACATCCACAGGACAAGCTTTGGCCTTCCTTTTGTCTGTTTGGCTTATGTCGTACAAGAGCTATTGCAGTAGTTAACTGTCAGTGCGACTCGATTTGCGTCACTTAGGAGACACATCTCTGGGTGTGTCTGTGGGGGAGGGGTTATCTGAGGAAGAAAGAGCTGTGGTGAGTGTGGGTGGCACCATTCCGTAGCCTGTGGTCCCCAGAATGAATAAGAGAGGAAGCCATCACTTCCTGCTTCCTGATAGCAGAAGCAACATGCCCTATGCCCCCAGCTGCCCTATGCCCCCAGCTGCCCCATGCCCCCTGCTGCCCCGTGCCCGGCTGCTGCCCCGTGCCCGGCTGCTGCCCCGTGCCCGGCTGCTGCCCCGTGCCCGGCTGCTGCCCCGTGCCCGGCTGCTGCCCCGTGCCCGGCTGCTGCCCCGTGCCCGGCTGCTGCCCCGTGCCCCCTGCTGCCCCGTGCCCGGCTGCTGCCCCGTGCCCGGCTGCTGCCCCGTGCCCGGCTGCTGCCCCGTGCCCGGCTGCTGCCCCATGCCCCCTGCTGCCCCGTGCCCGGCTGCTGCCCCGTGCCCGGCTGCTGCCCCGTGCCCGGCTGCTGCCCCGTGCCCCCTGCTGCCCCGTGCCCGGCTGCTGCCCCATGCCCCCTGCTGCCCCGTGCCCGGCTGCTGCCCCGTGCCCCCTGCTGCCCCGTGCCCGGCTGCTGCCCCGTGCCCGGCTGCTGCCCCGTGCCCCCTGCTGCCCCGTGCCCGGCTGCTGCCCCGTGCCCGGCTGCTGCCCCGTGCCCCCTGCTGCCCCGTGCCCGGCTGCTGCCCCGTGCCCGGCTGCTGCCCCGTGCCCCCTGCTGCCCCGTGCCCGGCTGCTGCCCCGTGCCCGGCTGCTGCCCCATGCCCCCTGCTGCCCCGTGCCCGGCTGCTGCCCCATGCCCCCTGCTGCCCCGTGCCCGGCTGCTGCACCTTCTCACGAAGATGGACTCTGTCCGTCAAACGTGCTCCCGTGAGCCTCTTTTCTCAATATTTTGCCACAGCACCGAAAAAGTAACAAGAATGTATGAATCTTCTCTCTAGATACAGCTATGATTTTTGTTGTTGTTTTATCAGCTAACTCCGGGAAACGGTATTTCCGATGTAGCCTTTACTTTGCTCCCGAGATCTCGCCGAGGATGGCCTGTGCCCTTGTCTCTCCAGCCGCAGTCTCTGAGATGGGAATAGAAGCCGTGCGCAGCAGCCATGTGGGCCCCTCTGTGCCAGCATTACATCCGCGCTCCTAGCTACAGTGATAGGGAGTGAATGGACACATAGCCTCAGTCAGCCTCCTTACAGCCAAAGATACTGCATTCCTTAGTTTCCTCACCTCTGAGACCCAATACCTGGTAAGGGACACTTAAGCAAGGAAGGGTTTGTTTGGGTTTGTGGCTTAAGGGACACAGTCCATCATGGCAGGGAGGGAATATGGTGGCAGGAACATGAGCATTCTAGCCATACCACACCCACAGTAAGGAAAGCGAGAGAGGACAGGCTGCTGAACACCAACGCCCTCCCGCAGACAGGGACCTTCTCCCTCCAGCGAGGCTGCACCACCTCAAATAGGGCCATTAGCTGGGGACCTAAGTCTTCAAACAAAGCACAGCCTCTGGGGGGCATTTGTTAAGTGGATACCTGCAAGAGTTTTATTTACACTCTCAGGGGCTTAATCTGAATTCCTTCCAGATTTTTGTCAGGAGCATAGACCTCAAACGCCACTGACAGTTCTGTGACCTGTTGAGCTAGCACAGAGGAGCTGATGAAGACAGCATGGACCTGTGTGTGCTGTGTGAGCCGGGCACCTGGCCTTCCCCTGGACTGTTTGCATATTATACTAATAAATTCCCTTTACTGCCTGGGCTAGTTGTAACTGAGTGGCTTCTTATACGTGAGCAGAAACATTTTATCAAATATTGCCTTCCATTTCCTTGGACACAATTTTAGAAATAAAAATTAAAATATCCATTTGTTCTTTTATTCTGCAGTTCACAGAGGCATCCCCCATCCATTATCTCATTTGATCCTGACAAATAGCTTGCCATTTCATAGATGAAGGTCATTAGTGGACAATTTGGAAACAGCGTTTGCATCTCTGATTCCTATTCGCTCCATCACCATTAAATCCCTTTTAAATATAATCGGCCGAGTGCTGGACCAGGGACTTCATGTCCGGCCAGTTCCCTCTCTGCAGTTTATTTATATTTTCGGCGGGTTGCTCTAAGTCACAGAGGCCTGTGACAAAGATGACGACGCAGTGAACAACCGGCCCTGCAGTGTCAAAACAGAAAGAACCAGCGAGCTCAGGAACACACAACTTTATAAAAGCAGGCGTGCAGCCAGGCCCAGGTGGCTCTCACTCAACTTTCACCCTAACGCCTCAACATATTCCAGTGTGCTCCTTCATTCGGTGTGTTCGTTTGTGGGTCTGAGTGCATGTATGTGCACCATCATGTGCGTTGTGTCAGAGGCCAGAAGAGGACATAGAGCGTTTACGGGTGGGCTCGAAGCCTGTTATGGGTGCTGGGAGTTAAATCAGGGCCCTCTACAGGAGCAGCCAGCACCGTTAAGCATGAAGCCGACTCTCCAGCTCT